>NC_061867.1:25545095-25717476 GCF_907164915.1 Impatiens glandulifera
ATTCTTGGCAAGACCTATAGCAATAGGGAGATTTTCATCAAGGTCATGCGGGATTTGCCAAGGGAATGTGATATAAAGACGATGGCTATGAAGGAATCCAAAGACCTTAACAAGATCATGCTCTTCGCTTTGTTTCCTAATCTCAAGGCCTATGAGTTCGAGTTGAACTCATGGATTGAAGAACATAAATCCTCATCCATCATCATTGCCAAAAATTTAGTGATCGCAGAAGAGTCACGATTTGCTCTTGATGAGAAGACAGCTGCCCAGCAGCGATGCCATGTCTCTCTTCATGAAGAAGTTTGGCGACTTCATGAAGAAGAGCAACTCTAACTCAAACTCTTTAAATTCAAATGATAACAAGAAATCTAAAGTTAATGTTAAGTGTTTTAACGGTGGCATCTTAGGTCATTACCAATCGGAATGTTAGAAGTCGAAGCGTGATGAGAAGAAGGACGAAGAAAAGGAGCTGAAGGCTCTTGTGGCAGGGCACGGGAAGAACAAACGGAACTATAATGACTCTTACTCTTCATCCAGTGATAGTGATGATGACGAGATTGCTTGCTTCAAGGAAAGAAAAAGAAAAAACTCAAGAATCTGAGGTATTTGACTTCTCTTCTAAAAATATTTAAAGCGAACAACTAGTAGCTGCACTAGATGACATGGTCATAGAGTACAGAAAGCTAGCAGAATTCCTAAATGAAATAAAGTCTTCATCTAAAGTGTCTCACATGTTTTGTCTCAAACTTTAGAATTAAAAACTCTTGAAAATAACAAGGTCAAGATCTCATCTGAGAATGAGATGCTCAAGGAACAGATTCAAATTCTTTCTTCAGAAAACAAGAGGTTAAACTATGTCGCTAGTGATTGGACAAGGTCTGGAGAAGCTGTCAAATATCAGATTAGTCTGTTGAAACCTGTTGGATCTAAATCCGGTTTAGGATTTGAAAGCAATGACCCAAACCAATCCTGCAAAAAGTTAAACTCAACAACTGACAAGCTTAAGCCAATAAGTTTTATCAAAGGAATCCTAACTGACATTGAAACTGATCCAATCCATGAGGAGCTAGGTTTGAAGAATGAAATAACTTATGTTCCGCCGACTATTAGTTGGCTGAAAATTAAGTTAGATGCAGCCAACAAGTCTGGCAATTTAAAACCTGATAAGAAGTCAAGGATTTTTAAAAGAAAATCATCTTCAAAAGCTAAGGGATCAGAAACTAGTAGGAAGGCGTCTGCTATGTCAAAATTATTCGCATTAATTACAAATCAAAATGGAAAATACAAAAAAATAACTCAAATATGGATTCCTAAGAAACTAATTGATCGAGGAACCAAGTGAATGTGGGTACCAAAGTTTGTAAATATTTTCTTGTATAAGTGATACAAGGAAGCTACAGGAAGGAAGCATGGAGCATACTCTTATGAGTATATATCCTAGAAGATAAACAATGGCCCTTGCCATTTCTAAGGACTAAGTGTTTTCTGTCTTAAGAATATTTTTGGTCCTAAGGACCTCAAAACATTCATTTATTTTTTTATACTTGCATAAATTGAGAGGGAAATTTATTGTAAAAATAAAGATGCACGCAGACAAAATGCTCTAATCAGTCTATTAGACGAAGTCGTCTAAAAGAAAAAGTATTTACTTAGACATATTTTCACTTACACACTTTATGCGTCTAAGTCATTGTGTCTTAGTTAATAACCTGCGCGGTTAGACGCTGACGTCTAATAGACGTTTAGACGTTGTTAGGATCAGGATCGCCGATAGGGGTCCGGCTAAAGGAGACCGCTTACACAACACACACACCAATTGGCACTAATCCGGTTAGAGATTAGAACCGTTTTTAACACTACACAGGTTGTCATAGACTCTTGAACCGAGTTAAAGGGCGGAAATGTCTGTTTCAACCTAAAGCAACTACACACGATTCAGTTAAGGGAAGGTAGTATGGAGAGATTGGTTTAGGTGAAGTGAATTCGGTTCGGTTGGAATGGGGGAAAGACGGTTTGGTTAGTTTAGTGACAAAAAGTGAATGAACACAAGACATATTTTAGGAATGTCCGGAGCAACTCTCCTACGTCACCCCTTCTTCTCAAACAATGAGAAGGATATTCACTAAGGAATATTCCACAACACAATACGATCGAGTCTTATTTACTATTCGTCGTTCACTTAACAACACTCACGCAGTGATGTAATACACTTTTACAATATAATGTTTTATGTTTACAACTATTTCACTTTGATCAAGAGAACTGGATAATTTTAGATGCTTTTAAGATTTGATCAGGTAAAAACCAGGTTGGTAACAACATGTGCTTCTCTTCAATGCTTTGGCTTCCTTTTATATGGGAAATATGACAACAGTCATATTTCTCACTCTTGAGTTGATTGATCATAGGTAGTCGAGCCGGTTAGAGTAGGTAGCTTTTCTTTTTGTACACATGGCAGCCATGCATGGGGCGGCCGCCTGCACCGTGAAGGTTGCTTGTGAACTTGGATAAAATCTTCAATCATTAGATTGCTACATGCCTTATCTCAGATGCTTCTTTTGCATATTCCTCAGATATATTCATTACGTCATCTTCAGATTATTCATCACTTTGAATAATCTTCTCGTTGGTTTTAAGATCTTCAATATGTTGAGCCAGCCAAATATTATCGGTTAGCATATCTAGTCGGGCCTGAACTTGAGCTGATCCGGTTTAACTTCGAATGTGTTTGAGCCGATTCTGTTTAACCGAGATGATATATCAAGTTGAGCATTTTGGTTGGGCCGATCTTGTTGATGGATTTATCTGATTCGGTTGAAGTTGTTCCTGCACATATGGTTAAAGATTGATTAAGTTCTTTAGATAGTTAATTTTCTTTTAATAAATTAACTATCTTGATTTTTCTAAGAGACGTTTATAAGACAAAAGTAATAGGAAGCTCACGTCTAACCAAACACATGTGTAATATGTGTTGTTCATGCGTAATTAGACGTCCACGTCTAATAAACGCAAGACATATATAAGACACAAGATTAGACGTTTGCGTCTAATAGACTCATGCGTCTAATAGACACTTAGATCACATAGACTGTAAAAGTAAGAAAAACGTCTAACTACGTGCGTATTAGACTGATCAATGACAGCTGTCCCACATGCCGTGTCATTTAATTTTTTCCCGCTCAAACATAAAAACAGTCACCTTCAAATAACATGAAGACACATGTCTTTCAAGTTAAGAGAAAATGATTTATATACTCCCAAAATTAATGATGAATCTGTGGGAAAAGACGTCTAACATTAATTAATGGGTCCTACCCTTAGGAAAAGTGACGGTTAATCCATGCGACTCTTTGAAGTCTATTTAAGGACATCTTGCATGTGATTGAAAAGTTTCTCACTTTCAAATCTCTCAAGAACCCTAGATTTTTTAAAACCCCTCTCTAAGACCCTTTGTTCATCTTGTGTCTGTTCATCTTCTCTTAAAATGGGCAACAAGAAAATTACCCTTGGACATTGTACTTCGCATGTGGACTTTCCCTCTGTGTATACATTTGATAAACAGAAGGTGGTCGACACGTTCAGATCTCTAGAGTATTCTGGTCTCGGGAAGTATCTCGGTGACCCGTTTATCTTCTACGAGAAGGAAGTCCGGGAGTTCTTTAAATCGACAACCATGGTTGGCGATTCTATTACGGGGAACGGTGAACAATACAGTTATTTTTTTCAATGAGGCGTCCTATGCGGAGTTCTTCGAACTTCCATCGGAAGGCCACCCGTTCAATCTGCATCTTCCATAGGATATTATTACAGAAATGAAGACTGTTTTCTTAGCCGACGGTTCACAAAACATATTAATTTGGAGTAAGAAAGTTCTCAAACCCCATTTCATCCTATTGAACAATGTTATTGCGAAGGCTCTTCAAGGAAGAGCAGGATCTTTCCATCTCTATACTCAGGATCGTTTTGACTACATGACGGCCATCTCCAATGACATTCAGGTCAACTGGGCTTCAACACTCTTCTTAAACCTGTGTGGGGCGATTGACTCAAAGAACAAAGAGAGAGTGAGCTTTGTTGCTCAACTCAGACGATTGCTAGAACACTTAGGGTTCCTATGGGGGATAAATAGGCTATTAACTCTAGCCGTGTGTTCAACATCTTCATCGTTGCCAACACTCTCACTCGAATGAAGAACTCCAAGGAGTCCTGTTAGGATCGGCTTTATCGATAGAGACGGGGGTCTGGCTAAGGATGAGGGCTTATGAAAAACGGTTTGAAAGAAATCCTGTTAGGGATTTAATTCGTTTTCTATTCTACACAAACTTGTGTAAACACTTGAAACGGATTCAAGACGGAATTGTTTACTTGGGTTTGAAGCACAAGATGAAATATGAAAAGATGACAAAAATGAAGAACACTGCAGTTTGTTTATGGATGTTCGGAGAAACTCTCATACGTCACCCCTTCTTCCAACCACCGGAAAGATTCACTATAATATGATTCGAATCAAATACTGTTTACACACACACTTAGCTCACTATTGAACAGAACACTTTCTGTTCAATTACAAGATGAAGAATATCACTCTGCTAATGGTGTTTTGATTCTAGCTCTCTCTTGATTCACACACAGTACAATCAGAAAGCAGCTTCATAGTATGAGTTCAGTAAGTAAGATGATTGAGTAGTTTCTCTCTCTACAAAATCAGATTGCTTGTTCGTTAGGCAAAATTCGTAAGGCTCAAGTCACTACTTCGTCCGTTGTCCTTGAGATTTGTTAAATACTAAGCAGGAGCTAACGGTCGAATCTTCAAGAATGATACGTGGCACTCTTCCATTGGAAAGCTTCCATTGTACACAGCAGGTTCTGAGCACAAGGATCGTGGCCGTACATCACTAGTAGTGCGCCGAATATTCCATCAGGGATTTACCTGCAAAACAAGTAATGTGAGGAAAATACTCTTACGTGGCATTCCTTGATTGGATGCATATAACTGTTGTACTAATCTTCACTAGAAAGTGGAGCAGGAGTAGGGAACAGCTATAAAACGTGGGTAGGTGAAATGCTAAATTCAAGCGTACTACTTAAACTGAGCATTAGACGTATTTCAATTAGACTACACGTCTAATTATCCAATAACCATTAGACTGCACGTCTAACTTTCATTAATTAGATTACACGTCTAATTATCCAATAACCATTAGACTGCACGTCTAACTCCACTGAGTTAGACTGCACGTCTAGTTCCGGTTCTACCTCAGACTTGTCTGGAGGAGTTAGACGCACGTCTAACTTTCATTTATTAGACTACACGTCTAATTATCCAATAACCATTAGACTGCACGTCTAACTCCACTGAGTTAGATTGCACGTCTAATTCCGGTTCTACCTCAGACTTGTCTGAAGGAGTTAGACGCACGTCTAACTTTCATTTTTCTATTAGACTGCACGTCTAACTCCACTGAGTTAGACTGCACGTCTAATTCTGCAAATATTAGACTACCCGTCTAATTGCAAATATATTAGACTACACGTCTAACTCCGATGAGTTAGACTGTACGTCTAATTCCGTATTCATTAGACTTACGTCTAATTCTTTACATTCATTAGACTACACGTCTAACTCCGATGAGTTAGACTGTACGTCTAATTCTATGCATTATACTTACGTCTAATTCCGTGCATTCATTAGACTACACGTCTAACTCCGATGAGTTAGACTGTACGTCTAATTCTATGCATTAGACTTACATCTAATTTCGTGTATCTATTAGACCATCCGTCTAATTACACGTCTAACTCCATTGAGTTAGACTGTACGTCTAATTTTATGCATTGAATGCCAAAATCGGTCTAATGACCCTTATTAGATCCAAGTCTTATGACATATTATTTCAATACACCTGTATCAAAACTTATAAGTTATTTCATCATCAAAATCTTAGTGGTTAAATTATTTCAACACTTAGTTAAAATAATTTGACCCAACAATTTCCCCCTTTTTGATGAAGAAATTGCAAACCTGCATACATATACCAAAACATGCATTCATCATATAAATAAACAAAGCCCTTGTTCACTTACATCATTCATCCAAAAACAAGTATTCGAAAATCCATCAAAGACAATTGTTCGGTAGAGTTAAATAAAGTAAAAGAGGAGATATCGTTGTTCTTCCCTTTTAACTCGAGGATTGGTTGGACTCATTTCTTGACCAGGAAGCATGTTGAAGAAGGGAGGATAGCCGCGACCACCATGACCGCCTGCACTTGATCTTCCACCGCGTTCACCACCACTGGCACGTCCACCTTGATCAACATTGGATAGCCTACTCCGACCACCACCACTTCGACCTCCACGCTCACCACCGCTTCGACCTCCACCTCTCTTGGTTGGCCTAGGATTGTCATCAATGCTTGGAGCTCGCCTGGATCTTGTGCCAGTTGACACACCATCGTTTCTTCTGCTTGACTCACATTGAGCTGGTCGAGGTTGAGCACATTCAGCATTGGCCATTGCATTTTCCTTTGCCTGAAACTTCCTAGCAATGGAGTCAGCAAATTCCTGACGTTCATTATCATTCCTGTTCAAGCACCCCTGTATTTCCACCATCTGATTCTTCATCAGACTAAATTCTTCCAAGGTTTCCTTGTGGCGTTTATCATTGATTTTCCTTTCAATATCAAATAATTCGTTTTGACGATTGACAAGTTGCTTTTCAAACTTTGAGAAGTTTACATTGGCGATATGAGTCTCATATGTGTTCTTCTTCAAAGTGTTATCCAGCTTAGTGAGAACCCTGAAAATCTTGTTAAAGCTCTCTCTTTCTTCTTCCTTTGAGATCATGGCGTGAGACATGGTCTTCTGAATCGATGAGAGCATGAACCTCATAGATTTTAACACCTTGTTTCCTCCGGCAGATGACTCTTCATGAGACGAGATTTCTTTAGATTCTGCTGCCATGCTTTGAATAGGCTCAAAGTTTGTATGAATTTGTAAGGATTACTCCGGCTGTTTCATTTTGGCATTCTTAGCAGCTTTTTCTCGCTCTTCTTCTTCAATTTCTTCTTCAGCTCTCTGAAATCTCTCAAGCAGATTTCCAGAGTAGTGAATAGGAATATTGATGTTTTCGTGAACATTTCCCACAATGGTGTCGGGAACTAGACGGGGCTTGATAAACGTAGTATTTTGATCATGTTCCTCCTCAGATGAGGAACTCCCTTCTTCATCGGCCTTCTCTTTAGAGGGTTCCCCCTCAGTTCTGACAGTTTCTGGCTGAGTATCCTCGGCCAATTTCTCTTGAACAACCTTTATTCTTGCAACAGGGGTTATTATCACATCTTCTTCAATGGGAGCTTGAACGACCTCCTCAATCACTTCTTCCAAAAGAATTTCTTCTTCATTTACATCAAGAGCTTGTTCAGGCTCTTGGACAATCACATCTTCTTCTTATTTTTCATTCAGACATTCTTGGATAGGTTGATCTAGAATGCGTCTCTCTTCGGCAGAAAGATTCCCGAATTCGATCAAGAGAGCAGCATCTAGCTCATTAGCATCATTATCAGCATCTGGAATGTCCATAGCTTCTTCTTCATTAAGAGGTTCTGCGCCAGAGCAATCGGCGCCATGAATATGTCGAGAAGAAACAGAGACATAACTGTCCATGATATATTCATCTTCTTCAATACCTTTATTTCAACATCAGATCCTTTCACATCAGGATTGAAATTAACTTTCCTGAGTTCGAAGATTGGAAAAAGAGCTTTTCCAAATATGCACGCTTCCACTAGATCTTTTCTCTTCAGAGCCTCACCAACTTCTGAAGTTTTTGCCCATTTCAGAACTTTCTTCTCGTTTGCCACCCTCTTCTTCCATTCTTTAGATATAGTAGCGTTTGACAAAGAATCGTTGTACTTGGAAGACAGTCTCTCCATGGACCAAGATTCATAAATTTCCAGTTTCTCAACAGTAAGAACTTTAACTTGCTCTAAAATGAGGTCAACAATCCCTGTTGCCTCCGATACCTTTTCTGGAGCTTGAATTGCAATCCCTTTACCTTTTCCAACAACCTCTACGGGTTTTAGAGCAGGTTTTGGTTCACCGATCACGATTCCATCTGCCCGTTTTCTGGAACGCATTAGTTCGAATGCAGATTGTGGTTTCTTACAAAGAT
Source organism: Impatiens glandulifera (assembly GCF_907164915.1). Lineage (NCBI taxonomy): Eukaryota > Viridiplantae > Streptophyta > Magnoliopsida > Ericales > Balsaminaceae > Impatiens > Impatiens glandulifera. Next base: position 25,553,269 of record NC_061867.1, read on the forward strand.
CAGCGGGAAGCTCTATACGAACAACTTTCCCAACTACCAATGAATCTTTAGGAACTGGAATGATGGGTTCAACAGCCATAAGGGTAAGAACAGCACCTTGTTCTAGTTGCGATGACTCTGTAGCACCGGCGGCTACACGATTAGTTTGAACGACAGGAGACTCAATCCTGTCAACAGTTTCATCATTTGGATTGGCTAACTCAATAGCAGGCCCTTCAGCAGATTCTCTCTAGGGAGAGAATATAGATTCAGCTTGTTCCAATACGGGAACATCAAATTTAGGCACAGCGGCCAAAGATTTGGAAAAATTTACCTTTGCAGATTTAGAAGCTCGGGGCGCCCTTGTCTTCTTCTCCTTTGAGGAACAGGACATCGAAGGTTTCCTCAAAAAGGTTGAGGGAGTGGATAATGAGGACGTTGGAGTTGTAGCAAGTATGCATGGACCTTGCCTCAACCTTGAATCAACAGATTCAAAGTCTTTCTTGTTTGGAATTTTCAGACTAGAGGAACTGGCCTCCGATTCATTCACCGTTTTAGTTCTCTTTACCCCTGTTGACAGAACAGAAGTAGAGGGCTTGGATCGGGTAGAAGGTTTTCCACCGGTCTTGTAACTTGAAGCACTAGATGCAGATTCAAGGTTGCTCTTCAACCTCGTCAGCGTGCTAGCCACTATAAGAGCAGTATATACTCTTGGAGAGTTGATCTGCACCGGTTCACCAACAGGAACCCCCAAATGCTTCAACAAATGACTCAGTTGAGCCGCATATGTTATGCTTTCCTTGTTCGTCTGACAGATAGAATAGCACAAGTTCTGGAAAAGGGTATGAGCCCAGTTTACCTGGATCCCTTTTTAGATAGCACACATATAGTCAAAACGGTCTTGACTATATAGATGGAAAGAACCAGATTTCCCTTGCAGTGCATTTGCTATCACGTCGTTCTGAAGAATGAAATGCGGTTTGAATACCTTCTTGAATCCATTCACATGGATCTTCGAACCGTTTGCAGAAAAGGTTGTCTTCATCTCCTCCATGATTTCTGAAGAGAGAATCAAGTCGAATAGATGACCCTCCGTCGGAAGTTCAAAGAACTCCGCATAAACTGCTTCGTCGAAAGAGAACTCCATTTCGTTGACGGTTGCTACGATGGATTCACCCACCATAGTTTCCGTTTTGAAGAACTCCCGAACTTCGTCTTCGTAGAAGATGAAAGGTCCGCCTAGATACTTCCTTAACCCAGAATATTCTAGGGTTTGGAACATCTTCACCACCTCCGGTTGATCAAACGTGTACACCGATGGAAAATCCACCTGCAAAATACAATGACCGAGAGTGATTTTCTTCACCATTTTCGAATGAATATGAATCGACACAGGATTTCAGAGAGATTTAGTGAGAGAAATGCAAAGAAAACTAGGGTTCTTAAGGATTTCGAAAGATTGAAAGCTTTCAAATTCATGTAGTAATGTCCTTATATTGATGGAAGAGGGAAATACAGAATAACCATTTATTCTAAGGGTATGGCCCATTAATAAATGTTAGACGTCCTTTTTCAAGAAGTCATCATTAAAAATGAGGGTATATCAGTCATTTTCTCTAAACTTGATAGACATGTGTCTTCATATTAATAAGAGATAACTATTTGATGTTTTGAGCAGGAAAAGCAGATAGCTCTCAATGTGGGACAGCTGTCCTTGATCAGTCTAATCGGCACGTAGTTAGACGTTTTTCATACTCCACAAATCCATATAACACAACGTCTATTAGACGGAAGAATCTATTAGACGCATGCGTCTAATATTTATTAGACGTGTACGTCTAATTCCGCATAAACACCACGTGTTAGACGTGTGTTGATTAGACGTGAGCATCCTTTTGCTCATGACGTAAAAACGTCTAACGTCTATTAGACGTGTCCGTCTAATAGCGTAGGTATAACACCTCAACATATAGACTTAGATGTATAGATTATGAGCAAAAGTACGTCTAAGTACACACTGTTTCTTTTAGACCCCCTTGTCTAATTAGACCGATTAAGGATATTCGTCTAGAGAACATATTTACTTCCAAAGTAAATTTTCTTCTCATTATGAGTATGGACATTAGAGTTTAATAAACAATTTTTGTGGTCCAAAGACCAAAAACATTTTTAACAAATAAAACATTAATTCTTCCAGAATGGCAAATGCCATTGTTGATCTTCCAAGCTGTGTACTCATAGGAGTACTCTTCTAGCTTCCTTCCTGCGATCCTCCTGCATCACCTACAAAATAAACTATTTACACATTTTGGTACCCATACTCAATTGGGTCCTCGATCAATTAGTCCCTTAGGAATCCATATTTGAGTTATTCTAATGGATTTCCTATTTTGTGTTGTGATTAATGCATAAGATTTTGACTTAGCAGATGACTTCCTGCTAGCCACTGATCCTTTAAAGCTCCTTGACTTAGAGTCAGGTTTTATATTGCCAGACTTGTTAGCTTTTTCTAGCTTATTCTTAAGCCAGCTAACAGTTGGCGGGACATAAACTATTTCATTTTTGAAAGCAACTTCTTCATGAATAGGATCAGATTCAATGTCAGTCACACTTCCTTTAACAAAACTTATTGGCTTAAATTTGTCATTTGGTTTTGACTTTTTGCATGATAGGTTAGGGTCATTGCTATCAAATCCCAATCCGGATCTAGATCCAGCAGGTTTCAACATGCTGATCTGATATTTGACAGCATCTCCTGACCTTGTCCATGAACATACAATATAGTTAAGCCTTTTATTTTCAGATGAAAGAGTTTTAATCTGTTACTTGAGCATCTCATTCTCAGATGAGATCTCTTCAATCTTCTTTTCAAAATCATTTGACTCTTCCCTTTTAGACAGATTTGGTTTATTTAAATCTGATGAAGATTTAGTTTCATTTAGAGATTCTGCTAGCTTTCAGTACTCGATGACCATGTCATCTAGTGCAACTACCAGTTGTTCCCTTGAAAACCTTTCGGAAGAGAAATCAAATACCTCAGTCTCCTGAGTTCCTTCTTCATCTTCTCTGGCCATGAAGCAAGCCACGTCTTCTTCATCACTTTCACTGGATGAAAAGTAAGAGCCACGACTGCTTCCTCTGTTCTTTTCGTCACCAGCCATAAGAGCCTTCAGCTCTTTTCCATCATCTTTTGCATTTTCACGCTTTGGCTTCCGACATTCCGATGCATAATAACCTTTAATACCACATTTAAAACAAGTAACATTAGCTTTAGATTTTCTATTATCATTAGAATTTGAAGAGTTTGAGTTAGAGTTGCTCTTCTTCATGAAGTCGCCAAACTTCTTCACAAAGAGAGACATGGCATCGCTGCTCAGCTGCTGAGCTGTCATCTTCACGTCCGGAGAGGTTGGTGGCTCTTCAGCAGTCACCAGCGCCTTGGCAATGATAACGGACGTGGGTTGATCTTCTTCCATCCTACAGTTCAGCTCGAACTCATAGGCCTTGAGGTCAGCAAAGAGATCAAAGAGAGAGATCTTGTTAAGATCTTTGGATTCTCTCATCGCCATAGTCTTTATGTCCCATTCTATTGTAAGTGCACGCATGACCTTGATAGAAAGCTCCCGGTTGCTATAGGTCTTGCCTAGGATGGACAGAGAAGAGTCGATCTTACTGAATCTGATGTCGAAATCGTTCATTGTTTCACCAGGGCGCATTTTGAAGTTGTCGAACTGTTGAGTGGCAACCATGATCTTGTTTTCCTTGGTTTGCTCGTTGCCCTCACACAGTTAAGTAAGTTTGTCCCAGACCTCTTTGGCAGTGTCACATTCGATGATGTAGTTGAACATACTGTCATCGAGAGATCTGTACAGAAGATCAATAGCCATGTTGTTGAGGTTGTTCTGCCTCTTTTCATCAGCGGTCCAGTCAGCCTTCTCCTTATCAATCTTGATAGGACCTTCTGTGACAACGCTCCACATGTCATCATGAAGAGAAAAGAGATGAGCACGAACTCTTTTCTTCCAAACAATGTAGTTTTCACGAGAGAAGGTTGGAATGGTTGTAGCACTGGCATCTTTGGATATGGTCGACACATTTCAGGAAAGGCTTGAGAATAAAAACAGGGCTCTGATACCAATTGTTAGGATCGGCTTTATCGATATAGACGGGGGTCTGGCTAAGGATGAAGGCTTATGAAAAACGGTTTGAAAGAAATCCTGTTAGGGATTTAATTCGCTTTCTATTCTACGCAAACTTGTGTAAACACTTGAAACGGATTCAAGGCGGAATTGTTTACTTGAGTTTGAAGCACAATATGAAATATGAAAAGATGACAGAAATGAAGAACACATCAGTTTGTTTATGGATGTTCGGAAAAACTCTCCTACGTCACCCCTTCTTCCAACCACCGGAAGGATTCACTATAATATGATTCGAATCAAATATAGTTTACACACACACTTAGCTCACTATTCAACAGAACACTTTCTGTTCAATTACAAGATGAAGAATATCACTCAGCTAAAGGTGTTTTGATTCTAGCTCTCTTTTGATTCATACACAGTACAATCAGAAAGCAGTTTTATAGTATGAGTTCAGTAAGCAAGATGATTGAGTAGTTTCTCTCTCTGCAAAATCAGATTGCTTGTTCGTTAGGCAAAATTCGTAAGGCTCAAGTCACTCCTTTGTCCGTTGTCCTTGAGATTTGTTAAATACTGAGCAGGAGATAACGGTCGAATCTTCAAGAATGATACGTGGCACTCTTCCATTGGAAAGCCTCCATTGTACACAGCAGGTTCTGAGCACAAGGATCGTGGCCGTACATCACTGGTAGTGCGCCGAATATTCCATCAGGGATTTACCTGCAAAACAAGTAATGTGAGGAAAATTCTCTTACGTGGCATTCCTTGATTGGATGCATATAGCTGTTGTTCTAATCTTCACTAGAAAGTGGAGCAGGAGTAGGGAACAGTTATAGGACGTGGGTAGGTGAAATGCTAGATTCAAGCGTACTACTTAAACTAAGCATTAGACGTATTTCAGTTAAACGGATTGTGAAAATCAGTCTAATGAAATAGAACATCTCCTACAAATAATAACTTCTATTAGACCGACTGGTCTAATAGAATTAAACTTACGTCTAATTATAATAACCATTAGACTACACATATAACTCCACTGAGTTAGACTACACGTCTAATTCCGGTTCTACCTCAGACTTGTCTGAAGGAGTTAGACGCACGTCTAACTTTCATTAACTAGACTACACGTCTAATTATCCAATAACCATTAGACTGCACGTTTAACTCTACTGAGTTAGACTGCACGTCTAACTCCATTGAGTTAGACTGCACGTCTAATTCTGGTTCTACCTTAGACTTGTCTGAAGGAGTTAGACGCACGTCTAACTTTCATTTTTCTATTAGACTACACGTCTAACTCCACTGAGTTAGACTGCACGTCTAATTCCGCATAAATTAGACTACCCGTCTAATTGCAAATATATTAGACTACACGTTTAACTACGATGAGTTAGACTGTACGACTAATTCCGTATTCATTATACTTATGTCTAATTCTTTACATTCATTAGACTACACGTCTAACTCCGATGAGTTAGACTGTACGTCTAATTCTATGCATTAGAATTATGTCTAATTCCGTGCATTTATTAGACTACACGTCTAACTCCGATAAGTTAGACTGTACATATAATTTTATGCATTAGACTTACGTCTAATTCCGTGTATCTATTAGACCATCCGTCTAATTACACGTCTAACTCCATTGAGTTAGACTGTAAGTCTAATTTTATGCATTGAATGCCAAAATCGGTCTAATGACCCTCATTAGATCCAAGTCTTATGACATATTGTTTCAATACATATGTATCAAAACTTATAAGTTATTTCATCATCAAAATCTTAGTGGTGAAATTATTTCAACACCTAGTTAAAATAATTTGACCCAACAAGTCCCTCTCTGGCGCATCTAGCCAACAGACTGGTGGAAGATCTGTCACCTGTTCTAAGCAACATGCTGCTTCTATTCTTTCGATGGGGGCTAAAAGAGCAAGAACTGTAAACGAATCTGAGGCTAGTTCTACTAGCCAGAAAAGCTCTTCGAAGAAAGACTCCAGGGTAGTTGATTCCAGAGTAAAGCAAGGTCCTTCCGCACTTTCTGCTATCCCGATGTCTCCCCTTTCTCCCTCTGTCAGCTAGTTGAGAAAGCCGCAAAGTCCTCCATCTTGAGACGAGAAAAGTCAAAGGCGCTTAGGGCGTCTGTGTCTTTGAAAACTTCATCAAAGGTAACCCCTACTCCATCTCAGGCCGAAGTGCCTAAGTTTAAAGTTCCTGTATTGGAACAAGATATGTTTGCTTTTGTTCCTGTAGTGGAACATGGTGCCGGACCAATTGTTGAGCCAGTTAGTCCAAATATTGAAAATCTTGACAGGATTCCATCTCTTGTCCGTCAAACTGATCCAGTAGCTACTGAAGTTACTGCTCATGTTGAAACAGAGCAGAGTGCATTTCTTACCACTGTTGTTGTTGGCATAGGTGATCAAGCTCTCTCTTTGACAAATGAAGAGCCACCAACATCTAAACAAGTTCAAGAAGAGTCCATTGTGACAGGAAAGTTAGTTCAGTCTAAACTTTTGTCTAGACATATTTCTAAACCCCTAACTCCTCAGGAGATAATGAGAACAACCATAAGTGTTGCTAGCATAACTATCGGGGAACCTATGCCTACTCCAAAACTTGTTGAGGTTATTAGAAAGGGCAAGGCCATCACAACTAACTCTAATTAGGAGGTCTTAGAGGCAACATTCATTGTTAACTTTATGTTGGATCAGGCCAACGTGAAAGCTGTCGTGAAGATCAACATTTTCGATACATGGGTCATGAACAGGATGTCCAACAGAAATGATCATGTCATTAAAGGAAAAGTTATAAGCGAGAAATTTGTGAAGCTTGTCAACATTGAAAAGTGAGTCCTGAAATGGGCTAAAACTACTGAGGTTTATGAAGCTATAAAGAGAAAGGAGTTGGTTTGAAGCCAATCTCAGAAGTCGGGCTCTTTTTCCAGTGCTCGATGCAAAAAAATCTAACTTCAATCCAAATGAAAAGAATACTGATGCAGAGGAACAGGCCTTGAAAAAACTTGATGAAATCATGCATGACTATATCTCAATCATACTTAGATATGTTCATGAAGCAGATTGCTCAGGGGTAAATCCATTCGGTAACTCTTCAGATGAAGATTATCCGATGCAACTTTCTGAAGATTTTGATCTGATTCTATAGGAAGATGAGCAAGTTGCTGCTCATCTCATTGAGTTGGGAAACTTGTCTGTTGAAAAAAAACGCCTTATGGCTCAACCTAGAATTGAACAGACTCAGGATCCAGTTCAACCTAATTAAATCATTGAAGAAGAAAAGATCAATGCCTAACACGTTCAACTGAATGTTATACAAGAAATAGATGCTCTGGAATCTCTTGTTCTTGAAATAGAGGCATCTCCAGTAAAGGAGGTTGAAGCTAGTCAGCCTATCAAAGCACGTTCTGAGGGGAAACCCTCAAAAGAAAAAGAATTTTATAAGAGTTCTTCCGCTGAGGGGGAACGAGACAACAATGATACGTCATCTGAAAGTTTTGAAGCAATTCCCTGACCAACTCCAGAAATTACAGTTGTGAATATCTATGAGAAGGTTGTTGACCTTCCTCTTCACTCCGACAGACCGTCTAATCAGATTCACAAGGTATGTGAAGATATTCTAGGAGATGAAGATAAGTCTAACGATGCTTCGGGGGCGGATGAACCAGGGCAATCTTTACAGGTTCACACCCATGTCAGTCCTATTCAAACCGCTCCCGCCGACTCTCATGAAGTCTCATCAAATGAACGAACATCCGTTGGAGGAGCAAAGCTATTAAAGTCTATGGCAAAAATGATGAGCACTCTTCAAAAGGATGTTTTGTACTTGCAATCTAAAATGATAAAAATCGAAAAGAGTCAAAGATCAAACAAGAAGGAATTCGCCTCTCTTCTTGAAACTCATAAAGAAATGGAGAAGACCATGAAGAGGAACACGTATGAGATTAACATCCTCAATAATACCTGCTCCAAATTCAAAAAGAACTTCTTCAAATGGCAGTCCGAAAGGTTTGATAGTGAAAGGGAGTTCATCATTGATCTTCATCAAGAAGTAATGGCTGGAGTGAGTATGGTTCAAGATCAAATGGTTGAGCAAACCAATCATATGAATAGAGCCGATGTTGAACTAATGGAACAAGATGATTCCTTTACAAGATAGATTCAAGCCGTTGAAAATTCTGAAGCTGCTAATAAAGAGAAGAACCTCATTTCCCTTGACGTTGATTATGTTAAAAATGGGGAAGGAAGTTCAAGAGGTCGTGGAATCAGTAGAGGAGGTATCTCAACATGCACCAGATCCAAAAGAAAACCTATTTATAAAGGAGGTTGTAGACCAACCAAAAGAGGTGGAGGTCGCAACAGTGACCGTGGTGGTGGTGGTGGAAGCGGTGGAAGAGGTGGTCGTGGTGGCCGTGCTCTCCCTCCATTTCAAAACCTCCTAATCGGTGAAGAGTTTAATTACCCAATTGTGAAAAGGGAAGAACAATAATCTCCTCTTGTTTAAACTATCTTTTGTTGGTTTCTGAACTTGGCTTTTGGAATATTGGTTTTTGGAACTTATTTGTGTAGTTTGCAAACAAGTATCATTCTTACTTTAATTTGATGGGTGCTAATCTTATCTAATTAATTGTGTAAAGTTTTAACATCATCAAAAAGGGGGAAATTGTTGGGTCAAATTATTTTAACTAACGGTATTTTGATGATAAACTTGTGTCAAACTTAAATAAGGATGATTAATTTTAATAATGTTGATTGTTAGATAAAATTGACAGGCTAAATAGAAATTAACAAAATAAACTTATTGTGCATGAACGGTCAAGAATTCTAACCGACCAAATAATCAAACCGGCCAGAAGAAGCAAGTGACAGATCCAAAACCGAAAGTTATCCGGTTGAACTAACCAACCGGTTAACATGATCAGTTGAAATAAAGTATTCAATCCAAATCCAAAGAACAAATCCAACGAAAAGACTATTTAGAGAAAAAAAGTCAAGGATATCAAATAAAGAACAATTTACAAATTGATACAAACAGACACTTTGGGTATATACAGAAGATGACATCAAAGGATCAGACTATGATATTACCATATTGGTGTAAGTCTGATGATATGCTGCAGACTGCAAAAGATTGCCTGAAGAAATGTTACAATTCTGGTATAAGTCAAAGGAGCAATCTCCAAGGTGCAGGCAACTGTCCAACCGACAGTTGCCATAATCAAGCAAAGACAAATCAAAGTCGGTCTGCTCCATGCCTTGGAAACCTAGACCGCATTTAATGCTATGCTGAACCTCTGAAGGTATCCGTTGAAAAAATGTGATCGTTGGGATATTTCACCTATAAAGGGAGAAGCTGAAGAAGTTGATTACACAAGTGATCAAGTGCTAAAAGAGAAAAAGAACAAGTTACAAACTGATTATCTCTCTAAGATTCAAAGCTTGAGTGTGTTTGTGAAGTGTATTACAATTACTGTGAGAATTGTAAAAGTGATTATCGAGTAGTAAATAAGACTCGATCGTGTATTGTGTTTGTGTATTCCTTAGTGAATATCCTTATCGTGGTTTGAGAAGAAGGGGTGACGTAGGAGTTTTATCTTCGAACATCCATAAAAACCTGTCTCGTACTTTACTTCCTACCGGTTCTATATTCTAACCGACTCATATTATTCTAAGCGTCTCAATAACCTTCAAACTGATATTCTCCAAACTCCATCTCTATTCATCTTGTGTGTGTGTTGCTTCAATCTGAAACAAACCACTTCCGCACTTGAACTCGGTTCAAGGGTTTGTGACAGCTTGTGTAGTATTGAAACATGTGTTAATTCTTAACCGAATTAGCGCTAACCGTTGAGTGTTGTCAGAGAGTATCCTTTAGCCGGACTCCGGTCCGCCATCGTCAATCTAGATCCTAACAATTGGTATCAGAGCAGTCAGTTTCAATACTTAAGTAACACGGAGCAAGCAAGCATGACTTTCGGCGAGAAACCTCCGATGCTAGAAGGAGACGACTTCGCCAACTAGAAAATATGCATGCACCTACACTTAGTCACTATGGATGATGAGATGAAATTCATTCTGTGTGATGGACCGATCAAGATTGAGAAAGACAAAAAAGAATGGACAGCCGATGATAAAAGGAGAAACAATCTGGATAATCACTGTAGAAGCCACATCTTCAAATCTCTGGACAGAAACACCTTCAGTAAGGTCAGAGAATGCAAAACTACAAAGGAGGCATGGGAAACTATGATTCAACTCCATGAAGGAAATGAAAGAACCAAGGAAAACAAGATAATGGTGGCTACTCAGAAGTTTGAAAACATCAAAATGAGGCCAGGTGAAACCATGAAGGAGTTCAGTGATCGTTTTACAAATGTGGTAAATGAGTTATCGGTTCTTGGAAAGAAATATGACAACAAGGAAACAATCATCAAAGCGCTGAGATCTCTTCCCAGTGCATGGGATATAAAGACGATGGTGATGAGGGAATCAAACTGCCTAGACAAGATGAAGCTACATGATGTATTTGAAGATCTAAAGGCATATGAGTTCGAAATGAGATCCAGGATTGAAAATGAAGCATCAACATCAACCGCTACTAAGGCACTAGTCACATCAATAGTACCGGCGACTGTCGTACCGATCAAATCCGCATAACAATTTTCTGAGGATGCAATGGCGATGCTTGCAAAGAAATTCGGCAGATTCATGAAGAAAAGCCAACCGACAAACAACTACAACTATAACTACGGTGATAAATCTAATGTTAGGTGTTATAACTGTGATGGTTTGGGACATTACAGGTGGGAATGCAGAAAGCCACGACGGGATGACCGAAAATCGGATGATCAAAATCAACAAAACTACTCACAAACCGGTGAAGGAAAGGAAATTCAGAAAGCAATGATAGTCGATGATGGAGGAAGTCTATGGGCTCACAGTGACAGCGATGACGAAATCTCTTGCCTCATGGCAATTGAGGAACAGGTATTTGATATCTCATGTGATGAATTTACTAAGGATGATCTAGTTACAACACTAAATGCCATGGTAGCAGTGTATAAACATCTATCAACTATAGTACCAACCCGGCTTAACCTTGAAACCGATTCCATAATACCAGTCTGGCCTAACCTTGTAACCGATAGTGTTCGATCCGATGAAATCATAGAAATCGAAACAACACCTGAACTATCCTCTGAGAATGAACAACACAAGGAGTCAGTTCAAGAGTTGACCGAAGAAAAAGATGAACGAACTGAGTATTTAATGGCAGCATGGAAGAGATCCAATGAAGCAGTTAGTAAAATGTCAAGCTATCAAAGACCCTATAAATGCAAATTTGGTCTCGGTTATGATAGTGAAACACCCATCTAACACAAACCCTCCAACGGATTGAATCTCACCAAAGACAAGCTTCCATTCATAAGCTTCGTCAAGAGCTCTTCAACCAATACCGAGTCATCTCATGATTCAAAACTAGCTAAGGAGATAACTTATGTAGGTCCAACCGATACAGCCAAATTGTTTCATCCTGAGAAAAGAAAACCTACTCAGCTAAACAATAGGTACTCATACCACACCGACCAAATCTTACCCCAACATCACAAGGCACCAATAAGTAGACAGAAACACACTAAACTTAGTGCATATAGGACCATCTCTAGGAGAATTATGCGAATAATCAAAGTATGGATACCCAAGGGACTAATCAACCACGGACCCAAGTAAATATGGGTACCAAATAGTTGTAAATATGTGTATTTTACAGGTTATGAAGAAGCGGCTATGAAACTCTGAGTGGTATCTGGACAGCGGTTGCTCTAGACATATGACTGGAAATAGTAATCTTCTGACCGACATCAAAGTAGAAGTCGGTTCAATGATAGTTTTCGGTGACAATTCAAGAGGTAGAACTATGGGCAAGGGTAAGATTGTCCATGGTAATTTAACAATTAATAATGTACTTCTTGTTGAGAACCTACATTTTAATCTACTAAGTATCAGTCAAATGTGTGACGCTGGATATACTGTAGAATTTCATAAACATGCATTCTTAGTTAAAAATTCTCAGGGTAGCACATTACTAACCGGAAATAGGCTAGGAAATATCTACAACGTAGACTGGAAGAATGAAATTGAATATCTTGTCTGTATGGTAGCTAGAAATGATCAAACCTGGTTGTGGCATAAGAGATTAAACCATCTAAACCTCAAAACTATAAACTATATTCGTACTAAAAATTTAGTTGAGGGAATTCCTTATATAAGATTCAATCAAGAAAAATTATGTTCAGCGTGTCAAATGGGTAAATAGACTAAGTCATCCTTTAAGAGCAAAGCAAATATTCAATCTAACCGATGTATGGAAATTCTTCACATGGATCTATTTGGACCGATTAGGGTCACTAGCTTAGGCTGTATGCATCACACCTTGGTTGTTATTGATGATTACTCTAGATATACATGGGTAATATTTTTGGCTTCAAAAGGTGACATCGTTTCTAATTTAATTACACTGCTTATACATTTACAAAATGAGAAATCAACACGTATAAATACCATTAGAAGTGATAGAGGAACCGAATTTATAAATAGCACTTTAAATGCATTTCTTGAGGAATTCGGCATTAGACACGAGTTGTCTAGTGCTAGAACTCATCAACAGAACGACCTGGCTGAGAGAAGAAACCAAACTCACAAGTAAGTTGCGAGGTCTTTGATAGACGATTCGGGTGTTGCTCAAAAATTTTGGGCTGAAACTATCAGTATTGCATGTTATACACAAAACCGGTCTATGATTAACAAGCATCGCAATAAAACACGATACGAAGTATACTTTGATAGAGTCCCTAACATTCGGTACTTTAGAATTTTCGGTTGTAAATGTTACATCCACATGAATGGAAAAACCTACTTAAATGCTTTTGATGTTAAATCTGATATTGGGATAATGCTAGGATACTCAACGGTCAGTAAGGCATATAGAGTATATAATACTAGAACTTTAACCGTAGAAGAATTCCTTCATGTTGTATTCAATGAATCGGTTGAAAGTAATACTGCATCATCCTTTGATCTACACAATAGATTGGAAAAACAAAATATTAATTCTGATAGTGAAGATGGAATTCCAGTCTTTAGATGGTTTGTCCATGACCAAATGGTTATTGTTGAAACCCATCCGGATCTAGCGGATCAAGCTGCCAAACAGCAGGAAGCTGACACCTCAGTTTCAACTAAGGAAATTGGTCGGTCTGACATTATTGCTCAGCCTACTGATATGTCTAGCCTTGATCAAGTAACTGGTAAATTGGTAGACATCTCTAAACCGAATTTCAAAAGAAACAGAAACCATCCTCCTGAGCTTGTTATAAGTAGCCCTTCACTACCCATTCGAACTAAGCAACAAATATTGGAACAATATGAAAACTCCGCTTTCATATCCCAGAATGAGCCGAAAAAGGTGGATGAAGCATTGTTGGATCCGGATTGGATTTTGGCAATGTAGGAAGAGTTAATCCAGTTTGAGAGTAATAAAGTCTGGTACTTAGTTCCTAGACCGAAAGATCAACCGGTTATCGGAACAAGATGGGTATTCAGAAATAAGCTCAATGAAAACGGTTTGGTTACGAGGAACAAAGCTAGATTAGTGGCACAAGGATACAAACAGGAAGAAGGCATTGATTTTGAAGAATCATTTGCTCCTGTAGCTAGAATTGAAGCCATTAGAATTTTCCTAGCATTTGCTGCTTTCAAAAACTTTAAGGTATTTCAAATGGATGTCAAAAGTGCATTTTTAAATGGTGAATTACGTGAAGAAGTATATGTTGAACAACCACCCGGTTTAAAAATATTGACCTGATTAATTATGTGTATCGATTAAACAAAGCTTTTTACGGTTTAAAACAAGCGCATAGAGCTTGGTATGATACATTAACAAAATTCATGATCAATCATAACTTCACCATAGGTTCAGTAGATAAAACCTTATTCAAATTCGAGAAGAAGGAACATATTTTACTTGTTCAAATATATGTGGATGATATCATATTCGGTTCAACTGATCCTAAGCTATGTGATAAATTTTCAACATTGATGACTAACAAGTTTGAAATGAGTATGATGGGAGAATTAAGCTTCTTCCTAGGTCTTCAGGTTCGACAAATCGAAGGAGAAACTTTCATTAACCAGTCTATATACACAAATGAATTACTAAAGAAGTTTGGGATGGAAACATGTTCTCCTGCCTCCACTCCAATGAGTTCATCAATCAAGCTGGATAAAGATGATGACGGTCAGGGAGTAGACCTGATAGCCTATCGTGGAATCATCGGTTCACTTCTCTACCTGACACCAAGTCAACCGGACATATTATTTGCGGTCGGAGTATGTGGAAGATTCCAGGCTAATCCAAAACAATCTCACTACACAGCCACCAAACGAATTCTGAAATATCTAAAAAGAACCCCTGAAGTCGAACTGTGGTATCCAAAGCACTCCAGTTTTAACCTAACTAGTTACTCTGATACAGACTATGTAGGATGTAAAGTTGATAGAAAAAGTACTAGCAGAACATGTCAATTTTTAGGAGATATGCTCGTTTCATGGTACAACAAGAAACAAACATCGGTCTCTATGTCAACCGTAGAAGCTGAATACCTGGCAGCCGGAAGTTGTTGTGCTAAACTTCTATGGATTCAACAGCAACTGAGAGATTTCGGTGTCACCGCCGAAAAATCTCCAATATTCTGCGATAATACAAGTGCAATAGCAATCACGTACAACCCGGTTCTACATTCAAGAACCAAGCATATTGATATAAGACATCATTTCATCCGGGAATATGTCGAACAGAAGCACATCCGGTTAGAATACGTTTCAACCGACCAACAAGTTGCTGAGATTTTCACAAAACCTCGGTAGGAAGCTAAGTTTTCTTTCTTCAGAAATATTCTTGGCCTTGCCGATATGAATCAACTTATTTCTTAAACCGAAATGTCATTTCTTTAAGAAGACACATCGGCTCAGACAGACAAAACTAGCAGCTCTTCTCAACATGTCGTAAAATTAAATTACCTATGTATTTATTGAAAAACCGCATTGTTTATCAGTTGCGGTAAACCGACCAGTTATTTAGTACCTTACCAAATAACTGCATCGGGACCAATAACTGAAAACCAACCGGTTTGGATATACTATACTTTGGAATATTTGGCTTTCCAACAAAAGAGAATTACTGATTGTGTTTGGACGTATCTGTTCTGAACAGATTCCTTTTTCAAAACAAAGCAGTCATACCTCAAAAGACGTGAAGATATGATATCTCTCACCGTCTAGGCCTATGACCTACATCCTTAAGGTATTATTACACCAAATCTTGGAAAGATCTTTTATCCAACGGTTAATAGGATACAACGTGCTCTATCCACTAAATAGCACCATCAATTGCCTAATATATAAGTTAGATGAACATCAACACATAATCACACATCTAACAATATTCTACATCTCTTAGAAATCTCTATCACCCTACTATCACAAAATGACTCAAACATCATTCCAAAACATCCTTCAGATCGACTTTGAATTAGCCTTAGGATCAAACCATTTTGAGATCTACAAAATATTCAAATCTCTTGAATACTTCGGTCTAAGGAATTTTCTGGATGACCGACACATTATATTTCCTGATACCGTCATAGAATTTTTCCAAAACGCGAGAGTTTTCCGCGGTACCCCCTTTTTCGACACTCTCATCCAATCCAAGGTGAGAGGCACCGTCTTCGGGTTCACCGAGAAAGATTTCGCTCGGTGCTATGACTTTCCAAGAGAAGGTTTCACTGACCTCTCTCCTTCGGAGGAACAAAAAGCCGCAATGTTTCAGCATTTCTCTCGCTCTCCTCTTCCGGTTGATGATCACGGGGCAAGATCCTCATTGAGGGCTGAATATCAGCTGCTCAACGATATCGTCGGTAAATCCATCCTTGGAAAGGATGTTACCAACACTTTATGTACCAAGTCTTTTGACATCATGACCGCCATCACTAATGAAGTTTCGGTCAACTGGTCAAGGTTGCTTTTTGACAACCTCATCTAGATGATCTCCACTCATCACACCGGCTTCATTCCCTAAATCAGCACTCTCCTCTTCGATCTCGGTGTTCCTCTCTGTCCGGGCGTAGGATTAAGCCCACTTCAAATCATCACTAGAGACTCGGTCGACGCATTCTTCAACCGCTTTGAGAAAGCTTGGAAGAAGATGCAGAGAGGCAACTCCTCCTCCAGCCGCTAAGGAACTATCTTCTCGGACAACCGGTCATTTTGTTGTATGCACCGGTTGTATGTTTAATTATGTTGATCTTTTGTGTGTTTCTCTTCACTTCGTTTAATGCCACTCTTATTTTCCTGTGATACTACTTCACATCGGTCTAATATATTACCTACTCTTGTTTTATCTACTTATGGCATATTAAATTCTGATTGCATGGAAACCACAAAAAATTAAATTAAGTCAGTTCCCAACTAGATTCTTTACCTCGGACCAATCAAGAACTCTCACTTTCCAAGAAATATGTTTTGAAAACATAAATATTCCTCTAACCTTAAAGCATTGATAGGACATCTCATAAATGACAAAATCCTATAATAAATGCCCTTATGTTATCCTTTCCTCTTTTACATCATATTTAAGGAGCCTCACACTTTCTTTCACAGATCACAATACACCTTGCAAGCTCTCAAAGAACACAACCTCCTTCTCTCTAAGAACGTCCTGAATGTCTCACCCAACACTCTGAAACTTTCTCTGTGTTAACTTTGAATCGATGCTCTCTTCCGATGACATTGAAACAAAAGAAATCGTGTTTGATTCACTCGTCGACACCGGCCTCCGTGAATTTCTGGAAGTATCGGAACCCATTCTTCTTCCAGAGGTATTGGAGTTCTTCTTCAACGCTTCCATGCTTGACGACGACCTCATCGTCTCCAACATCAACGATACCACTATCATTCCAATCTCCGAAGATACCATTGCTGAAATGTTCAATCTCCCGACTGAGGGATTTTCAGATTTTCCTCCCGGGTGAACGGAACGCATGATGAGTATGCTGACATGTTCTCCATTTCTCAAACTCTAATTCAAAACAACGACCTCAAAGCCCAACTTGCCCCTCACATTCAAATACATCATGAGATCGTCAACCGATCAATTCTATGTAAGGTTCCAAATCAGAACTACACCAAAAAGGCTTTCGATATGATGAACTATATCGTAAGCCCAACTCCAATCAACTGGGCCTCAGTCATTTTTGAAAACCTAAAAACAATGGTCGTAACCAAGAAAAGGCTCGGCTACGCTCCTCAGCTAAGCCGAATTATTCGATCAACCGATCCAAGTCTTAGACCGTGGTCACCGGTGAATCCAACAAATGTCCTCACCAAGGAATCGGCGGAATAGAAGATGACTAGGATGATTAATAGGTTGTTCCACTAGGTTCTTTCTGAAACGGTTTCTTTATTTCACCGTTCATGCTTTTCCAACCGATGTAACATCGACTTTATCTTTATTATGTTGTGTATTTCTCCTTTCATAAATAAAAATCTTTATCGATTCAATCATTACATTTCATCAAAATCTTACCGCTCAAAATTACCGCCAACAGTTTTAGAGGGAAACTTTGGAGCCTTTTCCTTGATGTGACAGCTCACATCTTTCAATGCGCCGGTTCGCATTCTAAGACGCGTCCCACGCGGTCTATCAATACATCTCTCACAAACTCATTTTTACGCTCTCTTCTTTCTCTCTCTTGCAATCACTCTCAAACATCCAAGCTTTCGATCAAACCTCTAAAATCTAAATGGGTCGATATTCCGCTCTTTTTGTCCACATCGTGCAAGTTGATTTCGAAGAAATTCGAAACAATGGTTCGGAGGAAGCTCGACAAGTCGTAGGGCTAATCACTACCTCGGGTCTGGAACACTTCTTGAACAGTCCGTTCGTTATCTACCAAGATGCAGTGACAGAATTCTTTACGAACGCCACTCTGAATGATGAAACCATCTCTACGACGGTCGGTGGATGAACCTTTGAAGTTCAAAGGATCTAATTGCTGAAGTTTTTCAACTACCGACAAAAGGCTATGACTTCACCAAAGATGGAAATGAAGATGAAACTCTGGCGGTTTGCTATGACATATCATGCACCAGCGAACCGATAGCGGTTTCCGGTAAGAAAGGAGACCTTAAACCGGAATACAGGTCGCTCTACGACATCATCTCAAAGTCAATTCAGGCAAGGGGAGATAACTTTGATAGCCTCACCAGTCTCAAGATTGAAACAATAGCCGTAATCGTCAAAGGAGAAAATATCAATTGGGCCGAGGTGATCTTTTCCAACCTATGTGAGATGGTGGATCCTAATTCCAAACGATCTCAGGGATACGCCATACCCCTAGGGAAACTTCTACTTCATCTCAACGTCCAGACCGGTCCAGGAATTTTCTTTCCAGGCAGCAAGATAATAAAATCTGTTCATTTCACGAAACCTGCAAGGCAAAAGTCTCGGCAGTTAAGTAGTCGAAGGCTCAAGTGAAGAAAACACAACCCAAGAAGAAGAAGGCTCCGGTGGCAGAAGAAACCGGAAGCGAAAGAACAAGATCGGCTCCTCGGGCATCTAGCTCGGTGAATGTTCAAGTCAATGTCTCAAATCCTGTTGTTTCCACGGCTAGCATTTCTAGCCGCTCCAAGGATAACTCCGCCCATCCGGTCAATACCTCTACATCTCCTGATCACGAAACCGAGGAAGATCGGTCAAACAATGCTGACAAGGCAAGTAGCAAAGGGAAGGAGAAACTAGTTGATCAAGTGGATGATGATGAAAGACATCCAGCGGTGAATGCTGAAAATGAAACCGGTCCGGACGAACAACCGGAAATAGCAGAAGATGTACTGAAGGTTATGGGGGATACTTTTATTCCCAAAGTCATAAAACAACTCACTACGAAGGCGCACGAACGAAGTAACATTTTTTATGAATGGCCTCTATGAGAGCGGAAATCGGATTCGCCAATATGATCCTAAACTGTCCCGCCCATCTGAAGTGGGAAAAGCTGGTGGAACTTGAAAATTCGGTTTTGATTTGGCGAAAACAAGGAAAGTTGCGGTTGCTCTTAAGAGAGGACTGATCGTGGAAATTCACGCTAGGTTAATAGAGTTCACCGAGTCCATTCTCAGCATTCAACAACAACCTCCCAATGATATGACTGTCATTGATCAGATGGTGCTGGAGGCACTACAGAAATCGGCTCAAGAATTGGAAGACACAATGACGCGACTGGAATCAAAAACCGGTCAGGAAAATGATGCTCCCATACCCTTTCGGTCAGATCTTCATGATGAAGAAAGAACGGAGCCTGACGCCGAATAAGCTTCAAAGGAAGTCAGCGCAAGTCCCCGACCAGGACTTCTTCAAGTAAGTCCTCTGACTGCCAACACATTGACATTGAGACGGATAATCTGGTGTCCGGTCAGAATGATCCTCCAAGCAACAATCCTCCGGTGGAGTCTGCCAAGTTTAAAGAAATGATCAAGGCATGCTTCGAGGAATTCTTCCGAGACACTATTGCACCACGGCAGGCTAAGATGGAAGAACAAACACAAACATCATCTCACTGGTTGATCGAGTCTACGACCCAGCGGCTTGACTCAACAGATCAAAAGGTTGCATCACTTGAGAAGGGACATGCTCAAACCGACTCCTCATTACAAGCGGTTTCAGCACAACTTGAAGAACTAATCGCGGCCAAGATGGCAGCCGACGAGGCAAGAATCAAAGAAAATGAGATGGAAGCTTTGAAGATCCAAGAAGAGGAAAATGAAAAACTAAGGGTTTTGAAGGAAAGGGAACAATCAGATGCAGAAATGGCACGACAGGTTAATGAAGAAGAAAATGCCGAGCTGGCATAGAACGCAACCACATCTTCTATTCCGGTTATCCACGCAACAAGAGCTGAGGCGAAGAAAAGGAAACAAGCCGAAAGGGCAACGGCTAAAAGAGCTCAACCGGTGATGGACGACTCTGCTGAACCAAGCGGTGTATCACAAGTCAACTTGGAACAATCGGACTCCGGTGAAGATGAGGACAATGCTCCACCGCTACAGAAAAGAACGCGGGTTGTTCCGATCAATACGATGCCTCTTCAAACAGTCTCTCCAAGTACCTTTCCTCACCGATCTTCGGCCTATCAAGCACCTCATGATCCTCCAACACGGCGTTCGGCGGCAACCGGTTACTCGGGCACTCGAGCATCATCCTCCAGACCGGGTTACGATCCGTGCACTCCAGGAAAAGGATTAATGTCTGAATATCTCCGGGACATCATATACAGAGACAACAAGAAGAACGATAAGAAGAGGAAATAAATTTCCACCTATCTCCTTTATGTCCACTTTAGTCTATCCTATGTCTACTTTAGTTTATAACTATTCTCTATATATATAAGTATTTTTGGAAAACCGGTCTATTTCTCACTTCTTGCATGGTTTTCAATATTTTAAATAAAATAATCAAAAAGGAAGAAATTGGTAGATAAAACACAAAAATTTTCATAAAATTTTTCACAAAATTTTTCATAAAATTTTCCACAAAATTTTTCAAAGTCTTTTCTAAAACATCTTTCAAAACAACAAACTTTTTAAACGATCACCGGACGCATGGTTTTGAATATTTTAAATAAAATAATCAAAAAGGGTGAAATTGTTAGATAAAATTGACCGGCTAAATAGAACTTAACAAAATAAACTTATTGTGCAGGAACAGTCAAGAATTCCAACCGGCCAAGTAATCAAACCACCTAGAAGAAGCAAGTGACAGATCCAAAACCGGAATTTGTCCGGTTGAACTAACCAACTGGTTAACATGATCAGTTGAAATAAAGTATTCAATCCAAATCGAAAGAACAAATCCAACAAAAAGACTATTTAGAGAAAGAAGTCAAGGATATCAAATAAAGAACGATTCACAAATTGGTGCAAACAGACACTTTGGGTATATGTAGAAGATGACATAAAAGGATCAGACTGTGATATTGCCATATTGGTATAAGTCTGATGATATGCTGCAGGCTGCAGAAGATTGCCTAAAGAAAATTTACCATTCTGGTATAAGTCAAAGGAGCAATCTCCCATGTGCAGGCAACTATCCAAACGACAGTTGCCAAAATCAAGAAAAGACAATCAAAGTCGGTCTGCTCCATGCCTTGGAAACCTAAACCGCATTTAATGCTATGCTGAACCTCTGAAGGTATCCGTTGAAGAAATGTGACCGTTGGGACATTTCACCTATAAAAGGATATGTTGAAGAAGCTGATTACACAAGTGAACAAGTGCTAAAACAGAAAAAGAACAAGTTACAAAGTGATTATCTCTCTAAGATTCAAAGCTTGAGTGTGTTTGTGAAGTGTATTACAATTACTGTGAGAATTATAAGAGTAATTATCGAGTAGTAAATAAGACTCGATCGTGTATTGTATTTGTGTATTCCTTAATGAATATTCTTCTCGTGGTTTGAGAAGAAGGGGTGACGTAGAAGTTTTATCTCCAAACATCCATAAAAACCTGTCTCGTACTTTACTTCCTACCGGTTCTATATTCTAACCGACTCATAATATTCTAACCGCCTCCATCTCTATTCATCCTATGTGTGTGTTGCTTCAATCTGAAACAAACTACTTCCGCACTTGAACTTGGTTCAAGGGTTTGTGACAGCTTATGTAGTATTGAAACAGGTGTTAATTCTTAACCGGATTAGCGCCAACCGTTGAGTGTTGTTAGAGAGTATCCTTTAGCCGAACTCCGGTCCGCCATCATCGATCTAGATCCTAACATTGATGCCTTCGAAATTCTAGAGCCTTCATATAACGCTTCATTAGATTTAGTTAAGATCCTATAAATTCTTTTAGCATCCTTATTTTCCCCTGTCCTCATTCGAATCAATATTACCTGTAAGACTCGCATTTGATGCATCAACACCATGTTAATAGATATCACTTATGATATTTCTCATACAATCATTCCCTTCCAATCATTGCACATCGAGTTCACATCCACTATAACATTAGTATGAAGTTGTCTCAAATTATCTTCTTCAGTTTGTACATTAGGACTACTATCAATCTGTACAGAAATACTATCATAGCATCGTCGTTTTCCCCATGAAAATTCCTAAATGTATAGTTTTTCCTTATTCCATACAAAATCAAATATTTTCTTACGCCTTGTTTGTCAAAATATTCTCTATTATCACATTTCACAAATAGACATGCAATGTTGGTAATTTGACCAAAACTCACAGCAAAAATAAGAAAAGAATCAACTCCTTAAATGTATTCTGGAAGATGTCGATCTTTTTCCGTATACATCATCTATTTTTTATTAGGGATATCCATTATATCTACTCAAAAAGAAAAAGATCTATAATGACAATCTAGAATTCATATCAAAACCTAAATTCATATAAAAAAGTCATATATAAACCTAAATCAATATCAAAAGCTAAATTCATATCATAACCTAAATCAAGTATATATGTGTTTGCATACTATCAAATATCAATCAATCTAAAATCATTAAACCCTAAACACAAACTAAGATTAGTTTTTTTTTTTGGAAAAACGACTTAGCGTAATTTCATTAAAAATTCCCAAAAACGGGAAAAAAAATCACGAGTTTAAGAGATCATTCTAGACAGGCCTAGAATGATTTTGAAGTCGTAACATTCTGAATAAAAGCAATCTAAGATTAGTTGTATATACTTGAATCTAAATATCAAAGGACATAATCTTTTGTTAGCACTTTCAATTAGATTAGTTGTATATACTTGAATCTAAATATCAAAGCACATAATCTTTTGCTAGCACTTTCAACTATGACATAAGAATTTTAGTTTAAATACCTAGATTCGAGGAGAAACTCCAGTCCCAAATAAAGAAGAAGAAGTCGAGTAGCGCGAGGAAGAAGACGTCTTCAATAGCTCCTCGATCTAGAGCTCCTCCCACATCAATTAAGGATTCAAAATATATATCTCAAATCAATGACTAAAACACATAAAAATTATAGGGCAAATTAAATATAGAGATTATCGATAAAAATAGTTTTATGTAAACTTAGTCAAGACAAATAAAAAAAACTAGCAATCCCTCATTTGAATGAGACCTTCCATTATGATCTCATTCCAATTATACACTTCCAAAATAAAAAAGAAACAATATATTCACTATTATGACAATAAGTTCCTCCTAAATAAAGCATCAAACAAACTATTAAAATTTAAAAGCGACAAAAAAAAATAAAAAACTCATTGGATCACAAAATTCATCCAAAATAGTGGACTAAAACATATTCAGACATCAGCAACTCAAGCTAACTCAAGCTAGCACTTCAACTGGGATAGACCAATCAACCTAATGCACACAATTTTTTATTGACATAGTCTGAGTTGGTATCACTATAATGCAATAATTTCACAAAATGAGAAAATAATCTATTAATTCATAGCACAAAGAATCAAAAGAAGCCTAAACATCTATCAAAATAATCCTAAACCCTAAACAACTATGAAAATAACTTTACATATGGAAAACAACAACTATAAAAAAATCATATCAATCTATCATCATATATATACTCAAGATCGGAATTAGGAAATAAAAACAAAACTTACATGGATTCGGGGAAGAGAAAAGAGACGGCGATTTGGGGGAAGAGATTCAGACGGCAGCTATTTGGACAACAGTGATTCCATGGAACATATTCGGACGGCTGCGGGCACGATTCTTGAATAATTTCAGCCTAAGAAAAACGGCGATCGACGCAATTCATGGAAAAGAACAGACGACGATTAGGGAAGAGAAAGAGAGACGGTTGCGCGCATGAGAAGCTCTCGAGTTGATTTTGTTAATAATATAAGCATTACCGATTTGTAGATAAACCAATTGGTACTATGACTTAAACTTTACCGATTGGTAAATAAACCAATCGGTATTATATAGGGGCTATTACCAATTGGTTTGAAAACCAATCAGTACTATTACTTGATAAACGCGTCAAGGTTGCCGCGCTTTTTTCTTGGTGTTTTTTGGAGCTATACTGATTGGTTTTCAAACCAATCAGTATTATATAGGGGTTTTCACCGATTGGTAGAAACACCAATCGGTATTATGATAATAATAACGATTAGTTTTAAAACTAATCAATATTATGCTAATAATATCGATTGGTGTTTCAATCAATCGGTGGAATATGATTGTTATAGACTCTTTTTACACTAGTCGGACTTCCAGGCCTTCAGATCGGCAACAATTTCTTTAAATATTGATAAATTCCCTTGTAGAGTCGTACCTTTAGACATACGATGAAAATATAAATTCTGCTTCAGATGCAACTTACTAGTAAGATTTTTCGTCAAACATAGTTTTTCTAACTTCAGCCATAACCCAACAACACTAGTCTCCTTCAGAACATCTTGTAAAATATTGTTTGATAAATGTAGATGTATATGAGACATAGTCTTGCGATCCTTCCTCTTTTTATCTTCTACTATCCACGAATTGGGCTCTTATTCAACCCTAAGGGTGTGTTTGATGAGGGGGAATTGGAATTGGAATTGGCATTGGAATTCTAATTCCAATTCCATGAGAATTGACATTGAATTACAATTCAATTCCTATGTTTGGAAAAATTATAGAATTGTAATTCAATTCCAATTCCTATGTTTGGGAAAATGATAGAATTGTAATTCAATTCTAATTCCTATGTTTGTAAAATAAAATATCGGTTCAAAATATTAACTTTTTAAATATGTTTTCACGTTTTTGACACGTTTCATACGTTTTTGACATGTTTAACACGTTTTTGACATGTTTAACACATTTTTACACGTTTTTGGCACGTTCAAACACGTTTTTAACATGTTTAATACATTTTCACACTTAAAATACATTTTTACATGTTTAACATGTTTTTCACATTTTTGGTATGCTTAACACGTTTTTGACATTTTTAATACGTTTAACATGTTTTTCACACGTTTTAACAAGTTTAACACGTTTTTCACGTTTTTGGCACGTTTTTAACATGTTTAATACGTTTTTCACACGTTTAACATGTTTTTCACGTTTTCACACGTTTAACACGTTTTTGACATGTCTAACACGTTTTTGACACGTTTAACACGTTTTGCACGTTTTGGCACATTTAACACGTTTTTCACACTTTTTCACGTTTTTCACACGTTTTCACACATTTTTCACGTTTTCACACGTTTTTCACGTTTTTCACACGTTTTAACACATTTTTCACGTTTTCACACGTTTTTCACATTTTTCACACGTTTTCCACAAGTTTTAACACATTTTTCATGTTTTCACACGTTTTCACACATTTTTCACATGTTTGAACAAGTTTAACACATTTTTCACACGTTGTTCACGTTTTTCACACATTCTAACAAGTTCAACACGTTTTTCACGTTTTTTACGTTTTTCACACAATTCAGCAAGTTTAACACATTTTTCACGTTTTCGGCGCATTTTTAATATATTTAATACGTTTTTCACACGTTTAACATGTTTTCACGTTTTTCACATGTTTAACACGTTTTTAGCATGTCTAACACATTTAACACATTTTGACACGTTTAACACGTTTTCACACGTTTAACATGTTTTTCACGTTTTTGGCACGTTAAACACATTTTTGGCATGTTTAACACGTTTTTCACACGTTTTACACATTTTTGACACGTTTAATATGTTTTCACGTTTTGACAAGTTTAACACGTTTTTCACACGTTATTCACGTTTTCACACATTATTCACGTTTTTAACACGTTTTTCACGTTTTTGGCACATTTAACACGTTTTTTACATTTTTAATACGTTTAACATGTTTTCACACGTTTTGATAGGTTTAAAACGTGTTAAACATGTCAAAAACGTTAAAATGTATTAAACGTATCAAAAATGTATTAAACATGCCAAATAAGTGAAAAACTTGTTAAACGTGCCACAACGTGAAAAACGTGTTAAACGGGTCAAGAACGTGTTAAACATGTCAAGGACGTGAAAAATGTGTTAAATGTGTCAAAAACGTGTTAAACGTGTCAAAGATGTGAAAACGTGTTGATTGTATCAAAACGTGTTAAACGAGTCAAAACGTGTTAAACGAACCAAAAATATGTTAAACGTGTCAAAAACGTGTTAAACGTGTTAAAAATGTAAAAATCATGTTAAATGTGTCAAGGATGTGAAAAACGTGTTAAATGTGTCAAAAAAGTGTTAAACATGTCAAGGACGTAAAAAACGTATTAAATGTGTCAAAACGTGTTAAAAACGTGAAAATCATGTTAAACGTGTCAAACGTGTCAAGGACGTGTCAAACGTGTTAAGGACGTGTTAAACGTGTCAAGGACATCAAAACGTGTTAAATGTGTCAAAAACGTGTTAAACGTGTCAATGACGTAAAAAATGTGTTAAATGTGCCAAAACGTGTTAAATATGTCAAAAACGTGTTAAACGTGCCAAAAACGTGTTAAACGTGTCAAAAACGTGTTTAACGTGTTAAAAACGTGAAAATAATGTTAAACGTGTCAATGATGTGAAAACGTATTAAATGTGTCAAAAACATGTTAAACGTGTCAAGGACGTGAGAAACGTGTTAAATATGTCAAAACGTGTTAAACGTGTCAAAACGTGTTAAACGTATCAAAAATGTGTTAAAAACGTGAAAATCATTTTAAACGTGTCATAAAACGTGTTAAACGTATCAAGGACGTGTTAAACGTGTCAAGGACGTGAAAAACGTGTTAAATGTGTCAAAAACGTGTTAAACATGTCAAGGACATGAAAAACGTGTTAAATGTGTCAAAATGTGTTAAACGTGTCAAGAACATGTTAAACGTGTCAAGGACGTGTTAAACGTGTCAAGGACGTGAAAAACGTGTTAAATGTGTCAAAAACGTGTTAAACATGTCAAGGACATGAAAAACGTGTTAAATGTGTCAAAATGTGTTAAACGTGTCAAAAACGTGTTAAACGTGTTAAAAACGTGAAAATCATGTTAAACGTGTTAAACGTGTTAAACGTGTCAAAGACGTGTTAAACGTGTGAAGGACGTAAAAAAACGTGTTAAATGTGTCAAAAACGTGTTAAACGTGTCAAGGACGTGAAAAACGTTTTAAATGTGTCAAAATGTGTTAAACGTGCCAAAAATGTGTTAAACATGTCAAAAACGAGTTAAACGTGTTAAAAACGTGAAAAACTTGTTAAAAATGTCAAAAACGTGTTAAACGTGTCAATGACGTAAAAAACGTGTTAAATGTGTCAAAAACGTGTTAAACGTGCCAAAATATGAAAATATGTTAAACGTGTTAAACGTGTTTAATGTGTGAAAAATGTGTTAAAAATGTTAAAAACATGAAAAACGTGTTAAACATGTTAAAAACATGAAAAACGTGTTAATTTGGAATTATAATTCCGATCTAAAAAGATTGGAATTGAGAACTATCAAATTACTCTGTATTGAATTTCATTGGAATTCTAATTCCAATTCCAATTCTTAATATTAAAGTGTCTAACAAACATAAGAATTGGAATTGGACCCTCCAATTCCAATTCCAATTTCAATTCCAATGCCAATTTCAGGGTTATCAAACACACCCTAATAGAGTTTTGTCCAAATCCATCTTAGTGAACAAACTTCACATCTTTATATGCCATAAAGAAAATCTAGTGTTGTAATCCAATAACAGAATATCATACTTCATACTGGACATCTCCGAAAATATATATAGTCTCATAATAATAAAAAACTCAAAACTATGATATCAATTATTGAAAAACATTATATGAATCTGAGACTAATCAAGATAAAGAAGAGATGAAGTACCAACCAAGAAAACATAATAAATAACACAAGATTTACGTGAAAATTTAAGACGGGAAAACAACGGGTAGAGGAGAAAAATTAACTATGGTTAAAGTAGAAAATTACAACTTAGAGAGAAAGAGAAAAATAAGAATAATGATAAATATTATGTATGTCTATGTTGTGAATAAAACTCTAACAAAGACCATATATTTATAGGTGACATAACTTGGCCTAGTCGACCCAATATCAAACTGTAATGATTTTAATTTATTTTATATTATTATATTGCGAGCCTAGGTTTAGACTCCGATCAAAACTCATTTGGGTCACCATAATCTAACAGAGATAATTAGATTTTGGACTCATATCCTATTAGAGTTTATATTGTAACGAGTTTTAAACTCATAATGAATTATCGAGTAATAGTAGTTTAGTCTTAATACTCTTATAACTATAAATATATAAGTTGTAACTTAGAGTTATTTGGACATCATCCTATTAATATCTATAAAATTGACGACTCCCGATAATTTAGGGATTTTGTGGTCGAACCTCATTATAAATATTTTGTGTTCAATAATTTTTTTATTCTATCATTATGGTTTTAGTTTATTGTTATTTGTGTTATTCCTCAAGATTGTTTTTCTATGTTAATCTTGTATTTATTAGACGTATGAAATACATCGAGAATCTTTCTCTTTTTCGAGAATAGAGTGGCTCGAAAAACCCTTATAATATAATACTTACATTTTCACTCATGAGATGTTCTCCCCACAAACTGTCTTCTAATTGGTTTGTTTTTTATTGGACAAGGTCAAGGGTGTGTTCTACCCAGTTTTACTTGTGAGAAATGTTAAAAAATCATAAAAGACTCCTTATAATCTATTATTGATATTAACAACATTCAACAAAAGTATTAACTTGTATAAGAAAACATGAACAACCACATTGGCTACTGTATTGTACATTTACTATAGCACTTACCATTGTATTTATCTATCAATGTATTGTTCACAAACGAATCAATCAAATACATTCAAGCCTACTGTAGGCTAAGTATGCTAACCCTATTTGTACATACTGTTTTCATCAATTTTATCTAACTCTCTAGATATAGTGTATCACTATAAATCAATATCATTGAGCTAGCAACGTCACTCTAGATAGAGACCTAACTAGCTCTGTCAGAGTGAAAATAAGTTTTCTTCTTCAAGCGACAAACTAGTGTTGCTTAGTGACTCTGGCAAGAGATTGTAAGTCAGTGTGTGCCTGATCAGTGGGTCTATTTTTCTCCTCCCAAGCTTGCAAGAACCTTTCCATACGAAACGGACCCCTTAGAGAAAAAGAAGGTACTAACAATTAGTGAAATTTTAGAGCCAACATTAAAACAATGAAAAATAAATCTGATATTGAGGCATGAAGAAACAACATGACAAAATGAGTATTAAGAGTGAACAATAATTAAATATATACAAAGTGTAATATAACCGTTCAAATCTTAATACTAATTACTATTGTGGATGATGGGATACATTTAAACATATAGTAAACAATGACAAATAATTTAATAAATATTTTATTTTCACACCATAGTTACACGAAAACAATTAAAAAAATTCTTAGTTTGAAGCGGAAGGTATAGGTATAATTGATGGACTCCGTACAAACTAATAAACACAATTAAATATATAACATTATCATTATATTTATTTATTCTTTATATTATTAAAGTTAAAGTTTATTTTTTATAATAATAATATTAATTTTTATTTATAATATATTATATATAATATAATTTATCGTAAAAAAATTTAAATTTAAAAAATTATAGTATAAATGGAGCGAAGAATTGTTTGGTTTAAAACTGTGAGAGATGTATTTTTTGCCTTGACCGACCTATTTTCATACAAACATATGAACCAAAGTCACAAGTAACATGGGTGGAATCTTCCTTACCTTAAGAAACCGCGTGCAGCTGCCAATAAAGACTCAAGGCCTATTGTGACTTGAACCATTGTAGGTCGTTTTTTAATGTCGTTATCCAAACATTTGTTTGCAAGTGAAATGTATAGCTTAAGAGAACGAGTAGGGATTTGTCCCCTCAAACTAGAATCAATTAACTGGTCAACCATTCCTTCCTTGAAACAACGTTTAACCCACAAAACAAGGCTGCGTTGTTCCCCTTCCATTCTAGTGTCAACGACTGGCCTCCCACACAATGCTTCCCACAACACAACACCGAACGCATACACATCGGATTTCTTGGTTAGCCTGCGTGTTGATAAATACTCAGGATCTAGGTAACCAATAGTTCCCTTCACATCAGTGCTGATATGGGTGCTAGTATGGCTTGTAGTTCCCACTTTGCATATGCCAAAATCAGCAACTTTGGCCACCCAGTGAAGATCTAGCAAAATGTTTTCGCTCTTGACATCTCGATGAATGACATCTTGCTCACTATTGGTGTGCAAGTAATCTAACCCGCGAGCAGCACCCAAACAGATATCGAGCCTTTCCGCCCAAGTTAGAGGAGTTACATCTCCATTGTTACCACCATTACGTTTATTCTTGTGGAGATGGTCCGCAAGAGTGCCATGTTCCATGTACTCGTAAACAATTATCATTTCACGGCCAAAATTGCAGTATCCTACCAAAGAAACGAGGTTTTTGTGTCTAAGCTTGGAAAGTGTCTTAATTTCTGAGATGAATTCTTTCTCTCCTTGCACAGATTCAGAACCTAACCTCTTAATTGCTACTGTTTTCTCTATACCATTAATAACACCTTTGTAGACCTTACCAAAACCCCCCTCGTCCAATCTCTAATTTTTTGTCAAAGTTGTTGGTTGCGAACGAGATCTCAGCAAATGAAAATCTACGACACAACGCCTCGTCAATTAGAGATGGAAAAATGTTTACACTCCAACTCCTTTCTTTCCATTCACAAAATTGGTGAACAATGACATTTATAAGAATGACAAAAATTATAATAAGAGTTGCAATGTCATTTATACTTGTCTGCATTCTAAGTCTGTGCTTTGTTGAAGCATGAGGATGAGAGATCACCGGATTCCTTCCAGCAAGATTGTCATCCGGGTTGCTTAGTTTAAAAATCTCAATCCCCTTAAGAACTGCATTAACAAATTCAGTTGATTGTCTTGCCCATCATTCTGTCTCCTCTTACTGTTACCAAATAATCATTATAGATTGCAACCCCAATCCCACCGCCCCATTGGATCAAGTCTCCTTTATGTTCAACCATTTGATTGTTTATGAGAATACTGAATTCTTTTTGCCCACTCTTCACCTCATAATCAGGCTCACAAAAATGCAATCTGATTAGATACCTGAAACCCAAATCTACTGGCAATTTCCATGTAAAACTAACTTTTCTCCATCTTGCAAATTTCGGTTCATTGACCAAGAGGACTGGTAAACTCTGTGTGGTGCACCATCTTTTGATGTTTTTGTATACTTGATCCTATTTGCAGAAGTGACAGGAAAAACACTTGATCGTATAATATGGTTTAAATCGTCGGTCCACTCCCTAAACATATTTGTGTCATGAACAGACGAAAGCTTCATGCTGTTGGGTTTTACAACAGCGAAACTATGGATCTTCTTAGAAATCAAAACCTGTAGAAAATCAGATTCCAAATCGTCTATGACGATAAACAGATTACCAAGAACTGAAATAGCATAAAGCAATAAACGACAACACAATATACGTGGTTCGGTCAAAATCGACCTACGTCCACGGGAGGGATAAGTTTCACTAAATCAAAACAAATGTCAATAGTAGAAACTTACATGCCCTGCTCTCAAATGAAAAAAGTGATTACACTAGGAATGATTGGACTACTCCACAATCAAAAGCTCCCCCAATCTCTCACTCTGGATCAGCCAAAGAACAAGAAGAAGAAGGAAATCAGAAAACCCTAGATCTGTAATTCACTCTCTCTCTATTTGCTCTGTTAGGAGAAAAATACCCAAAAAAAAAGTATTTATACTCTAACTCGTTTTCATAAAAGAAAATCCTGACCCGTTTACCCGGAATTTAAAAACCCACCCGCAATGGCAAGGAACACCAACAATTCTCCCCCTTCCGAGCCATGGGAGAATGTTGCTATAAACATTCATCATCGTGACGCTTCTGCCAGAACCATTCCGGCTTTGGCACAACATATCTCATGCTTTCCTCTTGGCAAACCCTTTGTCATCATATCTGACCCGTTCTCATCTGTGTGCACTTTCTCCAAGTATAACTCCTTCTTCTCGAGCACTTCACGGATCCAATGGTACCTTCTTTGGATGTTTTTTGAACGTGAATGGAAACTTGGATTCTTGCTCACATGTATAGCACTCTGTGAGTCACTAAACACCACAAACCTGTTTTGTGCAATGCCAATTTCTTTCAACAATTCTTTCATCCATCTCATTTCTTTACAACATTTAGTAATGACAATATATTCAGCTTCTGTAGTAGACAAAGCAACACATTTCTGTAGACGAGACTGCCATGATACAGCTCCTCCTCCAAAAGTAAACAAATACCCTGAAGTTGATTTCATTGTGTCAATATCATCACTCATATCTGAATCAGAAAACCCTTCAACATGTGACTTTCCAGTACCATAACACAAAGCGTATTTGGAGGTCCCTCGAAGATATATCTCATTAGCCACTTAACCGCTTCCCAGTGTGTCTTACCAGGATTTGAAAGAAAACGACTAAGTACTCCAACCGCATGAGCTATATCCGGTCTTGTACAGACCATTGCATACATCAGACTGCCTATTGCTGAAGCATATGGAACACTACACATTTCTTGTCTTTCCTCTTCATCCTTGGGAGACATTGTCTTGTTTATTTTCAAGTGTGTAACTAATGGACAAGCAACTGGCTTTGCCTTGTCCATACAGAATCGTTTTAGAATCTTCTCAAAATATCTCTCTTGAGATAACCATAGCCTTTTCTTCACCCGATCACGAATTACCTGCATTCCAAGAATTTGTCTTGCTTGACCCAATTCTTTCATCTCAAAAGACTTAGCCAAATCCTTTTTCAACTTGGCAATCTTGAGCTTGTCTCTCCCAACAATCATCATGTCATCAACATATAGGAGAAGTATAATAAAATCATTAGAAGTAAACTTTTGCACAAAGACACAGTGATCTGTAGACGTCTTTATGTACCCATGGATGGTCATGAACGACTCAAACTTAAGATACCACTTCCTTGGTGCTTGCTTCAAACCGTACAGACTTTTGACAAGTTTGGACACCTTGGTTTCCTCACCTTTCTTAATATAACCTTTAGGTTGCTCCATATAAACATCTTCATCCAAATCACCATGGAGAAATGCAGTCTTGACATCAAGTTGTTCAACCTCAAGATCCATACAAGCAGCTAGACTTAACACCACCCGGATAGAAGTCATCTTCACTACTGGTGAGAAAATCTCATCATAATCGATTCCATGCCTCTGGCCAAAACCTTTGACAACCAGCCTAGCCTTGTATCTTGTCTTGCTATCATCACCTTCTTGCTTGATCTTGTACACCCATTTATTTTGTAATACTTTTCTGTTCTCTGGTCTTTCAACTAGATCATATGTGCCATTTTTCAGCAATGACTTCATCTCTTCATCCATGGCAGCTAGCCATTCTTTCTTATGAGCATCCTCAAGAGCCTCCTTATAGCATATAGGTTCCCCACAATCAGTTAAAAGAACATACTCTGTAGCAGGATACTTAGAACTTGATATTTTCCCCCTAGTAGACCTCCGAAGTACCTCTATTTGTTGATTCTGTTGATTTCCATCTTCTTGTTGAACTTCAAAATCAACCTCAACATTATCACCAAGATCAGTTTCAGTATTAGTATCATTTCCATGGCCTACAACTTGACCCTGAGGAACATCATCATCACTATCTGAGTCTGAAGCTACATGTGGCCTTGTCTCCTCAACATCATGAGACAACTCAAGACCAGAAAGGTCACGTATGTATGTATCAAGCTTTTCACCATCTTCAAAATTCTCAATAGTCTGATCTTCAAGGAATACCACATCCCGGCTTCTCAAAACCTTCTTATCAACTGGGTCATAATACCTGTATCCCCACTTTTCATCACCATACCCCAAAAATATGCATTGTCTGGTTTTTGCATCTAGCTTAGACCTCTCATCTTTTGGAACATGCACAAAAGCTCTGCAACCACAAACACGTAAATAGTCATAATTAACATCTTTACCTGACCAGACGCTTTCTGCACACTTATTATTCAATGGCTTGGAGGGAAAACGGTTGATTACATACACTACAGTGCTCATGGCTTCAGCCCAGAAATGCTTAGCCAACCTGGCATGGGAGAGCATACTCCTCATCCGTTCCAACATTGTTCTGTTCATCCTCTCTGCCACACCATTTTGTTGTGGAGTCTTGGGCACAGTCTATTCATGTCGAATACCCTGCTTTTTGCAATAATCATCAAATGAGCTTATGTACTCTCCCCCATTATCTAACCGCACCCTCATCAGTTTTCTTCCTGTCTCTCTTTCAACCAGCTTGTGAAAGTCCTCAAACCTTGTTGCAACCTCATCCTTGGACTTTATAGCATAAGCCCAAACCTTCCTAGATGCATCGTCTATGAATGTTACAAAATAGGAAGCACCGCCTATGGATTTAATCTTCATAGGACCACAAACATCTGTATGGACCAATTCAAGGACATTCTTTTTCAGTTCAACTTTTGACTTACTGAAGGAGACTCTGTTCTGCTTATCCTTCAAGCAATGCTCACAATTTTCAAGATGAGCATCCTTGAGATTCAGCAGCTCATTCCTCTTGATCGAAACATTCAGCCCTTTTCACTAATGTGACCTAATCTCTTGTGCCACAACTCAGAGGATGACTCCATTAAAACAGAATATGCCGCATTATAGACAATTTTCAAATTTGTCTTGTATAAGGAACAACATTTCTTACCTCGTGCAATAACCAATGAACCCTTGCTTAGCTTCCATGCTCCACCACTGAATACATTATGGTAGCCTCCATCATCGAGCTTACCTGCTAAAATCAAATTCATTCTCAAATCAGGAACATGTCATACATCTCTCAATGTCAGGAAGCAGCCCATGTTTGTCTCAATTCTAACATCACCCAGACCAACTATCTTGGACACACCACTGTTACCCATGCGAACCTCACCATAATCACCAGCTTTGTAGGACTGGAAGTAACTTTTGTGTGGAGTTATATGGAATGAGGCACCTGTGTCAACAATCCATGCTGTTTCATTTGAAGATGTGCTAAGACAGGAGTCTTGACAGTTAGAAGTATATGTTAGTTCACCATCTGAAGCATAAGCAGATGCATCTGCACTCTGTTCTTTCTTTTCTCTGGGCTTCACTGTACCCTTCGCTTTATCATTTTTAAATTTTCAGCACTCATTTTTCCAGTGACCCATTTTGCCACAGTAATGGCAAGCACCATCCTTCTTTGGAGCTCTAGACTTGCTTCTAGACTTTCCCCTGCTCGAACCACTTCTATTATCTTTTGATCTTCCTCTATCAGCCACCAACATATCAGACTTAGAGGGTTTATCCCCCTTTCGATTCTCCTCATCAAGTAAGGAACTGGTGACAAATGCCATGTTGTCTTTACCATTTGGTGATGAGTTGCTGAGAGTGATAATAAGTGTCTCCCAACTTGCAGGCAAAGATCTAAGGACTAAAAGTGCTTGCACCTCATCATCAAAGTTTATCTTCATACTACTCAGCTGATTCAAAATATTTTGAAATTCATTCAAGTGCTCAGCAATTGATTTATTATCAATGTACTTTAGATTCACCAGCCTTCGTACCAGTGCTGCTTTATTCCCTGCTGACCTCCCATCATAGAGAGCTTCAAGTTTGCTCCACACACCATACGCTGTAGTCTCATTCTCAACATGGTGCACATCATTTACACCAACGCAGGAACGAATAAAGCTGCAGGCCTTTCTATCTATCTTTTTCCAATCAGCCTCTTTTATAGTCTCAGGTCTAACACCCTCATTTTCAATTGCTTCATTCAAATCATCTGAAACTAACAGATCACTAATCATCAGTTTCCATTGCCTGTAGTTTGTACCATTTAGACTCACCATATCAGGTCTAGATTTCCCCATGATTACTGCCTTAACAACTGACAAAAACCCCCAACAAAGAAACCAGTTGATCTCCTCTTTGAATTTCGTCAAATAACCAGCAGAACACTCTGCTCTAATGTTAAAACAGATAACCAATCAATATTGTTCTGATACCACTGTTGGGTTTTGCAACAGCAAAACTATGGATCTTCTTAGAAATCAAAACCTGTAGCAAATCAGATTCCAAATCGTCTATGACGATAAACAGATTACCAAGAACTGAAATAGCATAAAGCAATAAACGACAACACAATATACGTGGTTCAGTCAAAATCGACCTACGTCCACGGGAGGGATAAGTTTCACTAAATCAAACAAATATCAATAGTAGAAACTTACATGCCCTACTCTCAAATGAAAGAAGTGAATACACTAGGAATGATTGGACTACTCCACAATCAAAAGCTCCCCCAATCTCTCACTCTGGATCAGCCAAAGAACAAGAAGAAGAAGGAAACCAGAAAACCCTAGATCTGTAATTCACTCTCTCTCTATTTGCTCTGTTATGAGAAAAATACCCAAAAAAAAGTATTTATACTCTAACCCGTTTTCATAAAAGAAAACCCTGACCCGTTTACCTGGAATTTAAAAACCCGCCCGCAATGGCAAGGAACACCAACACATGCCACCAACCAAATCCATTGCAGTGTCTTTGCCAATGTGAAATCCACAAGTCTGCCCTACAACATATGCCCCTTCATCTCCCTCCATGGTGTAGTAAAGTCCAAGCGGCATGGGAACAACTTCAATTCCATTTACAAATGCAAATGTCTCATCCGAAGGGATTATTCTTGAGGGAGAGAAAGTAATTGATAAGGGTCCATCATCGTCAGGGACATAAAGGGTGAATTCTTTTACAATGGATTTCAGACCGAGAGAATCGATGGCTAGGAACGCACTAAAATTGTTGAGGAGTGTATACGGTCCTGATTTTACGGTGAAGAAGGCGGTTGACCTTTGGAAACCAGAATATGAAACTGGATAGAAATGAAGGCGGATGAACTTGAAGCGGGAGCCGAGATGGAAGGTGTAAGTGAAAGTTGACCGAGAAGCTCGAGCTGTCATATACATTGCCAGCCCCGAATTTTGGGATGCCTAGTCCCCCATAAAAAAAAGTTTTTTTTCTTCCTATCTATATATATATATCTAATAACGCTTAATTTGAAATGCTGAGGGTGTACATCACGCTCTATCTAAAATGATTCTCATTATCATAAGGTATTTTCTCATATTTCTCTCTATTCATTTATCTTTATTAATTAATTGTTTTTCTTTCCCTCACGTATATATATTTCCATGAATTCTATTAATTAAGTTTCATCATTAATTATTTTAGTTTCGTTACTTCTTTATATATATTCTTTTATATATATATATATATATTAATATTTTTTTATTAATTATTTTAAATGTAAATCTAATAATTCTCATCTAAAATATTATATATATTAATTGAATTTAACATTAAATATTAATTATAAAAAACTGCGAGTTTTTAGTTATTATATTATATTAATTATAAATATATATATATATATATATATTAATTCAGTTTAATATTAAATATTAAATATGAAAATATACAAGAATAAAAAAAAATTCATTTATCATATTATAATTATCTATTAATTTAATTTAACATTAAATAATATGATTATATCAACGTATATAACTACAATTAAACCAATATATTAAATCAACCCGACTTTTCATCTTCTTCTCCACCCAAATATTTTCTCCTATAAATAATCTTAGATCAACAAGGTTCAATGGAAGAGAGAATAGTCATATCGACTCATAATATATTCAATATCATGCTTTCAATAATTAAATTTGCATTATGTTATATTTCAACAATTCGTTGTTCACTATTTTGCATTTTTTTCAGGAATTTGATCGTTTCAGGCAGCTACAACAACATCCTCGGTCTCCAAGCGTGTTATCTCTGTATCGACTCGTAATTTTCTCAATTTCTTTATCAATATAATATTTTCAATAATTGAATTTGTATTATGTTATGTTTCAACAATATGTTGTTCACTGTTTTGCAATTTTTATTAGGAATTTGATCGTTTCAGGCCGCTGCAACAACGTCATCCACATTTCATCGATTTTGTTTTGAATCCGATCATTTCAGGCAGCTGCAATAACATCCTACGCATTTCATCGATCTTCTTTTGAATCTGATATGGTCAAGTATGAGTAATTATTAAATTTTATGACTAATTATTAAAATAAAATAAAAAAATTAAATGCATATGATCTCTATATTCTTAGCCTAATATTTTTTTACTATTTTTCAATTTTTTTTTGAAATATTATTATTATTTATTATAACGTTTAATTAATTTATTTATTATTCACATTATTTTATAATATTTGTTTAATTAATTTATTGATTACTCTCATTATTGTATAATATTTGTCTTGATTATCCTATTTAATATATTCATATTATATTAATAATAATGTGATTTAGTCTGAATTTAATCATAGCATGTTGTTAATTCTATCATCATTTATTATTTGGTCATGCGGTGTTATCCTATTTGTTCTTCTCGCTGGACACCTATTGTTTCAAGATAATAACGTGATGACTATGTATAGGAAAATATGTAAAGGGGATTTCAAATTCCCGCAAGAAAAATGAGAAAAAAAAAAGACAAGAATTTGAAATCAAGAGAAAGCCGAAGATTCTTTGCCTACTTGAATTTAGAAAAGTTTTTTTTAAAATTATTATTTTTTATTTAATTATTTATTTTTATTATTTCATAACACAGTCTAATAAGATATTTTATAATAAAATTATAAGTAAAATTATATTTTAATAAATAATATTAATATTTCAATTATATGTATATAAATATTTGAAATATACATCAAACTCTCTCCAAAATTATCTTCATCATCGTATGTATTTTCTTTATATATATATATATATATATATATATATATATATATATATATATATATATATATTCATTTATCTTTATTAATTCATTGTTTATTAATTATTCTATGCAGGTTACTTTTTTATATATATACTTTTATATACATATATATATTAATATTTTTTTATTAATTATTTTAAAAGTAAACCTAATAATTCTCATCTACAATATTATATATATTAATTATAAAAAACTGCAATAATAATAATTATAAGAGTTTCGTTATCATATATATTAATTATAAAAAAAAATTATTAGTTAGTGGAATTTTGATCATTTTATCATAAAATTCATTTATAAAAAGATTTTTTGATTTTTTTATTGCATTAATTTCTAATTTTGTTTGATTTGTTTTAGGTACTTTAAGTCATTGTAGGCCATTATACTTTTAGATGCAAGCTATTATACTTCTAAATGTTTGTTCACTTAAAATATTTTAATCTTAAGATAATTGTGTTTAGCTCTAGATTTGTATATTCATAGAATAATTGAAATCAAGTATTTTGTTTAATACTCCTATTTTTATTGAAATAATAATGTGTTTTATGAATATAATTTTATTGTGCAACTTCTATTTTTATAGTAATACTTTTATTTTTTATACTCCTATTTTTAAAGAAAAAATGTTAGTAAAATAAACTCAATAAATATAACCTACCATCCATATATATTAATATTTTTTATTAAATATTTCATCTAAATAATTTAATTATTTATAAATAAATTCAACTAAAATAAACCCTTCTCATCTAAAAAGTCATCTATAATTATTGAGATTGGTATTAAATATTAATATTAATTATGAAAATTATTTAAGAAATTTAAATTATAAAAAAATATACTTTTTAACGGATAATAAATATTATTATAACCTCACGTCCATAAAATAAATTATTTAGTTTCATTCTAATTTATAACTAATTAATGAAAATAAAATTTACGGATAATAAATATTTTTATAACCTTCGATTCATATATATTAATAATTTATCCAAATAATTAACATCAAACAAAACAAATCCCTTCAGTTTATTTCAGCCATAATTCATAACTAATTAATGTAAATATTGTAGAAATTGACTTATAAGAACTTCAAAACCAACAAAAAAAAAGAGTTTTATTTTACAAAATTTTAGACAAATTGTTTAGGTGGTACAAATAAATTCATAAACAATGAATACTTTATTTTTATTATTATTATTAACTTTATTATTTTTTTTTTGTCATACTTTAACTTTAATGTTATATTGCTGGTTGTTCAATATCTACTTTATTTTGGTATTTATATATGTATTTGTCTTTCCATTTTGGTAATAAACTTATTTATTTTTTTTGTCACTATTCTATATTTTGGTGATTTAAAATTGAAATAATAAGATGTTTATTGAGAAGGTTACCAAACTCTTATCATTTTGATATTATACTTTTCATTCTTTACTACTTTTTCATCTATTTCATTTAAAATGAAATTATCTACACTAACATAAAAAAGAGAAATTTTAAACATCAATTTTATTGTTTGAATGTGTAAAATCACTAAATCCTTATCAGATGGATGATGATTTCAATCGTATTTATTGATATATGTAATTTAATTTGGATAAGTTTTGATTGAATAGAAACTATGAATAAGAGTTTTGTTTGATATTTATAGTTATAAATTTCGAGAAATTAAAACTTCTTATTTCTCGTGTTGTGTCCAATTACGATCCTTATAACTTTAAAAAAATGTAGTAATAATTGTCCAATTATCGATATTCATTCCACTTATTATTTCATCTTATATTTTTTTTTATGTTTACAACTTAGACTAACTATTATTATATCTATTGATATTAGAATCTCAAAAAATAACACAAAGAAATTCATTTGAATGGTAGATTTAATTAGCGTGGACAACTACAAGCATTTAGTGGTCGTTCAACGAACACGACAATTTATTAAGACGAAAAGAAACAGAAAATATATTTTTTTTAATTTTCATTTTTTTTACATATTTTTTTAATTAATATATGTGTTAACTCAGTTCCGTGCAAAGACACAGACTTTTTACTAGTATTTAGTAATAGAAATTGTTAAAAAAAAACTTTGTTTTTAGTGGAATTTGAACTCATAAATTAAGCAAAATTTTAAGTTTGCATATTGGACCACCCTACTGCAATATTATATTCTTAAAGATTATATATCTTTAAGAACAAATTATATATTTTATTAAATGGACTACCATGGGGAAGTGGGCTGCCCTAGCCCGAGGACTTGCCGGGCTTACCCCAGGGCAGGGCAGGGCAGAGCCGACCCTGGTCATATAGGGAGTGGGATCGAGAGAATATGATCGGTCAACGGATAAAGGGATCACTGGTTTACTTCCAGGTAGGGGTGAGCATAATATGGGTTTACCCAAACCCAACCCTAACCCAAACTCAAAATATTAATTTGGGTTGGTTAATATGGGTTGGGTTGAGTATGGGTTGGGTTGAGTTTAATTTGGGTTGGGTTAGGGTTACCCAAATTACCCAAATTATATAAATTTAGTTTAATTCTCTATTATTAATCCAATATAAACTAATCATCTTCCAACTTTAAGTCGAACACATTTTTGACATGTTTAACATATTTTTCATACGTTTAACACATTTTGCACACATCTAACACGTTTTTAATATTTTTAACACGTTTCACTTATAACATGTTTTTCACACGTTTAACACGTTTTTCACACGTTTAACACGTTTTTCATACGTTTAACACGTTTTTCACACGTTTTCACATTTTTGACACGTTTTCACATTTTTGACACGTTTTCACGTTTTTGACATGTTTTCACGTTTTGACATGT
This sequence comes from Impatiens glandulifera, assembly GCF_907164915.1. Classification (NCBI taxonomy): domain Eukaryota; kingdom Viridiplantae; phylum Streptophyta; class Magnoliopsida; order Ericales; family Balsaminaceae; genus Impatiens; species Impatiens glandulifera. The sequence continues at coordinate 25,595,309 of NC_061867.1, forward strand.
TTAACACGTTTTTGACATGTTTAACACATTTTCACACTAATAACACGTTTTTCACGTTTTTGTCACGTTGAACACGTTTTTGACATGTTTAATACGTTTAACGCGTTTTTAACAAACTTATCACGTTTTTTACGTTTTTGACACATTTAACACGTTTTTAACATATATAACACGTTAACACGTTTTTGATAAGTTTAACACGATTTTCACATTTTTGGCACGTTTAACAGTTTTAAACATATTTAACGCGTTTTTGATAAGTTTAACACGATTTTTACGTTTTTGGCACATTTAACACGTTTTTGACATTTTAACACGTTTTTCACACGTTTAACAAGTTTTTAATATTTTTATCACGTTTTCACACTTAAAACATGTTTTTCACACGTTTAATACGTTTTTATGTTTTTGGCACGTTTAACACGTTTTTGACATTTTAACACGTTTTACATATTTAACATATTTTTGACATGTTTAACATATTTTTTTGCACGTTAACACGTTTTGTCACGTTTAACACGTTTTTGGCATTTTTGACATGTTTAATATGTTTTTCACACGTTTGACATTAAACGTGTGAAAACGTATTAAACGTGTCAAAACATGAAAATAGTGTCAAATGTGTTAAACATGTCAAAACATGAAAATAATGTCAAATGTGTTAAACGTGTTGTATGTGTGAAAACGTATTAAACGTGTCGAAAACGTATTAAACGTGTCGAAAACATAAAAAAATGTGTCAAAAACGTGTTAAACGTCTCAAAATGTGGAAAACATGTTAAACGTGTCAAAACGTGTTAAACGTCCCAAAAATGTGAAAAACGTGTGAAACGTGTCAATAATGTGAAAAACGTATTAAACGTGTCAAAAACGTGGAAAACGTGCCAAAAACGTGTCAAAACGTGCCAAAAACGTCTAAAAAATGTGAAACGTGTCAAAAATGTGAAAAATATGTTAAACGTGTCAAAACGTGTTAAACGTGTTAAAACGTGTTAAACGTGCCAAAAATGTGTCAAAATATGTTAAACGTGTCGAAAACGTGAAAAAACGTGTCAAAACGTGTCAAACGTGTCAAAACGTGTCAAAACGTGTTAAAAATGCCAAAAACATAAAAAAAAAACGTGTTCAACGTGTCAAAAATGTGTTAAACGTGCCAAAAACGTGTTAAACGTGTCAAAAACGTGTTAAACGTGTGAAAAACGTATTAAAAAGGTTAAAAACGTGAAAAACACGTTAAACGAATAAAAATGTGTTAAAAGTCAAATACATGTAAAATAAAAAAATAAAAAAATTATAATTTGGGTTACCCAACCCATACTCAACCCAACCCATACCCAACCCATATTAGTAAATAATATGGGTTGAATTATGGGTTGGGTAAATTTAATTTGGGTTGAATATGGGTTGGGTAATACGGGTTGGGTTTACCCGTTTGCTCACCCCTACTTCTAGGTCCATGAAAAGAAAGGATCGTAGCAGAATCTGTTTCTCCAACCCATTGTCAGCCGTCAACTGCTGTGGAGTTGTGGAGTTGTGGAGGAGTTCACGGCGATAGCATGTTGAGGATTGTACTGAACAGGTGACGAGCTGTGGACAGTTATCGATTGGAGAAGAAGAAGGAATGGAAAGAAGGTGGAGATGAAATTATTCTGGAAAGGTGATGGAGGCAACCTCATGCTAGTTTGCGGATTTCCGATGTTCGAGCGAGGTAGGTTCAGTAGTTACGGTTGATCAGATGGGAGAATATAAATATAAAAGAAAAAGTAGACTTTTTATATTTCCCCTATTCAATGACATCTTTATCATATCTTCTGCTACCAAACATTGTTTCTCATTCCCATTCTCCTCTTGCATAGAAAGAGCATTTTCATTTATTTTAGTTAGCTCACTTAGACAAGTTATCTACAAGTTTATAATTATTTAATTAACAAATTTAGATTGACAAAGTAACAATATTTTGTAATAATAATAAAAAAAATATATAGAAATTCTAAAAAGTAAATAGGGTATTTCTAGAAATTTATAAATATTTAAGTAGGTATTCTAAACTAAATATATTATAAAAAAATTATATATTAAAAAAATTAATCTTATTAAAAAATTTAAAATAAAACTATTGTTTAAAATTATTTATTTAAATTTATAATTAATTTTAATAAATATAATAAATTATATATATATTAGAATTATTATGTTGTTAAAAATATTATAAAATAAAACATAATAACTAATAAACTAAAAGTTTAATAAATGGTTTGACAGTTCGTCTCAACCCTACAATATTTTGAAATAATTACACAATAATCCTATTGACGTTTCAAATCTGTCTAACTTATTCTTTCAAAAGAAATAATATTTCAATAAATAACTTTTCAAATTTTTAAATGAGAGATAGAGGAAAAATTGGTAAGAGAATGATTTAGCATATTAGCTAAAAAAAAAAAAATAGAAAAAATAGTGGAGAGAGATGAAAGAAATATTATATTATTTTTTCTTATGCCATGTCATTTTGTTTTTCAAATTTTCTCTCACAAATCAAAGTACGGAAGAAACAAATAATAATTGATCTCTAATGCCTAACGAAATTCCCAAAGTATCAACGGAACGCACGTCTGCGACCGATCTTTTGTCCAAAGAGAACAACTACTCAAGGACTTCAAAAGTTTTAAATGGTTAACTTTTGAAATACTTTACCAAAACGCTTCAAGTAAAAAGCCACATACTCAAAGTTAATAGGGAGAGTCCCTGAATCCTCTAGAAGCTCGATTAATGCTCGACCAAGTTCAATTTAGGCGAAAAGGGAAAAATTATGGGAAATTCAAAATTTAGAGAATTTAAGGTAGAATATGCTTAAGGGATTAGTCTAGTCTAAGTAAGAAAGTAATTAGAGAGAGTTTAGAGCAAGAATTAGAGAGGGAAATGTTGGATTAATTTATAATTAATTCAATAATTATTTGATCTTTAATGTAATATTTATAGTGTTGGACTATTATGTAATAAACTTAACTAGAGTGATCAAATACGTTATTAAGGAAGTTTATGAGACACGTAGGTTATGGAATAAATGCGTAGAGACCAAAGGGTTATTTAAATATCATTGAGGGGCTGATTTATAAATAACTGGAATCTAAAAAAGATGGTTATGGTCCCAATCCATACATCGCTACACTAGATCAGGCCCATTGGACTTAATACATGTCGATTGATATTAGTAGGATTACGACATTTAGTAGGTAAGAAATCATCTCTCTTGTCTCCTCATCAACAAAGAGAATTCACAGAGTGAGAAAACCCAAAGTGAAGTTAAGGGTTGTGCTAGATTGGAAGATCCATCAAGCGAAATTCATCCCAAGAACAATGAAAACTAAAGGTATGTTCCGCTTATAGTAATTGAATGGATTTATTATCTCAAATCCTTTGTTTATCATTTAATGGCTATTTAAAGTTTATATAAAGTATTATTGAATTTGATTTATATCTCTAATAATTAGTATCAGAGCCTACCGTCCATTGATTCTCAAGAAATTAATAATTCAATTTGTTTTTTAAAAAACCCTAGTTTTTTTTTTGATTAAATGCATGTTGGTTGATAATTTATATGATTGATTGATATTATATATATATATTGTTTTAGCAATCATAAAAAATGATATTAAGTTTTTATCGTGAATTAAAGTTATAAAAAAAGCTACTAAATATAGAAGATTGAAATCTAGGAATTTAATATAAGGAAAAAAAAACCTACCAAATATAGAAGATTGAATTATAAGAATTTCATATAATGAAAAAGTCTACCAAATATAGAAGATTGGATTCTAGGAATTTCATATAAGGAAAAAGTCTACCAAATATAGAAGATTGGATTATAGGAAAATACCTAAATTTAGGATGATTGCAATCATCATTATTAGAATTATCTTAGAAGATATCATAATTTCCATATAATGGGGTCTTGGCTCTCCATTGTTATAAAAAAAGTATTTTAAAGTCAATTTTTTAATTTAATATAAAGTGTATATTAATGCGGAAAATCAATAAACATTGAATATTTGGTACATCTAGACTTGGTTTTAAGCTCTCTAATATTCAAAAGAAACCCATTAAAGCATGATGTCACCAAAGTGGCCTATTTTGTCGAAAAAGTATAAGAGTTTTAGATTTTAGTGTGTATAAACACTAGTGAATATTAATCGGCCCAAAGGAAGGTTAATATTTGACTAAGTTTATACACACACTTGTTGTGGTAAATGTGTGACAATTATAAGACAGGCATGTGAATAATACGTCGATCCAAAGATAGGTCTATTATTTGACAGCACTAATTGTCAATGTTTGATCACTACATCAAGATTACCACTACAATTAATATTAATGTCCAAAGACTTGATATTAATGTTGTACCGATGTCTTGAGATGGGATTTTGCCAATATTTTATTTTTATTTAATGATTTTAATTTTAAGCATAATTTAATTATATTTCGTTCTACTTTTCATCTAATGTTACGATATATACAAACATGAACTCCATTCATATTCTAAATGGGACAAACTTTAAGGATTGGAAGGAGAACATTTATATTGTTTTAGGCTGCATGGATCTAGACATTGAGTTAAGGATTGATACCCCCAACGACTCATCTGGAAATTATTTATGTTGGTGATAAGGCTAACTATGAGAAGTGAGAAATGTCAAATCACACGTGTCTCATGATCATAAAGCGCGTCATTCTAGAGGCATTCAAAGGTGCAACATCGGATGATATTACCAATGCAAAGGTGTTACTTACAAAAATCGAAAAATGATTTCTAACAAATGATAAGGAGGAAACGGGCACGATTTTAGCGCGCTTTATTACCTTAAAGTATAAAGAAAATGGTAATATAAGGGAGCACATCTTGGAAATGTCCCATATAGTTTCAAGGCTAAAGACACTTAAGCTTGATCTTTCTGAAGATCTTCTTGTGCATCTGATACTCCTCTCACTACCATCTCACTATAACTAGTTTAAAGTGAGCTATAATTTTCAAAAAGAGAAATGGTCTCTTAACGAGCTCATTTCTATTGTGAACAAGAGGAAATGTTGAAACTAGACAGGACCGAAAGTGCTCATATAATTACTGCTTGGAAGGTGAATAAGGTTAATAACCTAAAGAGAATGAATAAGGAAGATGTTAAGGGTCCCGAGTAGAAGAAACAAGTCATATCTAAGGTATATGATAGAAAGTGTTACTTTTGCGGTAATACGGGACACATGAAGAAAGAATGTAACAAGTATCGTGGTTGGGTTGCCAAGAAAGATACTACAAGTACATTTCTTAATTTAGTTTGTTTAGAGATTAATTTAGCTTCAGTACCTAGAAATACTTGGTGGGTAGATTCCGATGATACTACTCATATAAGTGTTTCTATGCACGGTTTCCTGAGTCATCGATTGCCAAGTGATGCTGAAAGATTCATCTATGTGGGCGACGGAGAAAACGGTGCTCGTGGAGGCAATTGGGCATTTAAAATTATTGTTAAAAACTGGTTTATATTTGGATTTAAATAATACATTTGTTATATCGTCTTTTAGACATAATTTGATTTCTGTTTCAGTTTTGGACAAATTCGGTTACTTTTGTTCATTTGGAAATTCAAATTCCAGTTTATCTTTAAATTCAAATATTGTTGGTATTAGTTTGTTAAATACTTACGATAATTTATACTTGTTTGAAACTATTTTATCTTATAATAAAACCCTACACGTGGAATCACGTGGTACTAAAAGAAAAATTAATAAAGAAAAGTCGGCAACATTATGGCACAAAAGGTTATGTCACATCTCTAGAAATATAGTTGAAAGACTTGTGTCTAATAGAATTTTGGATTACCTTGATTTTACATACTTTGATGTCTGTATTGAATGTGTAAAGGGAAAACAAACTAAATCAAAAAGTTTAGGTGCCAATAAGTCATTGGAAGTTTTAGAATTGATTTATATAGATATTTGCGGTCCATTCCCTTCAACTTCTTGAAATGGACAACAATATTTTAAATCATTCATTGATTACTATTCCAGATTTGGATACCTATACCTTATTCATGAAAAGTCATAGTTCGTGGACATTTTTAAGTCGTTTAAGGCTGAAGTTGAGAAACAACTCAACCGAAGCATTAAATGCGTCAAATCTGATCATGGTGGTGAATACTACAATAGATATGACAGTTCTAGTGAACAACGTCCACGACCGTTTTCTAAATTTCTAGAGGAATTCGATATCATCCCATAGTACACTATGTGTGTATTACTTAGAATGAACGATGTATCTGAAAGACAAAATAGGAATCTTAAGAATATGGTAAGGAGTATGATCAGTCATTCTACCTTACTAGAGTCACTCTAGGGAGAAGCATTAAGAACAACAACATATATTTTTAATAGGGTACCAACTAAAGCAACTAGTAAAACACCTTATGAACTTTAGACTATGTGAAAGCTTAGTTTAAAGCATTTACATATTTGAGTTGTTTAGTTGAGGGAAGGCCTTATTGGCCTTTAGAAAAGAAATTGGACCCCAAGACATTAAGTATCTACTTTATTGGTAATTCTAAGAGATCAAGGAGCTATAAGTTGTACGATCCAACACTAAAGAAAATTTTTGAAACGGGAAATGCGATACTTTTTGAGGATGTAGAGTTTAAGGGGAGAAATAATATAAGGGACATTGGTTTCGAGGAGGAGGAATCTTTGACTCAGTCTTCGACTGAGTTAACTTCTCTTGGCGATGTGTAGGTTTCCATACCTGTCATTGTTCGACAAGCAATTTTGAATCCTCGTATGAATAATGTCGAACTCCCCCTTATTTAGGAAGAGGTAATTCTTCCTATAATTTAAACTCAACAACCTCAAATTCAGAAACAAGTGCCTTAGTGAAGGTCCATTAGCGACAGAAGATATGCAATATCGGATGATTGTATCGTATTTCTTCAAGAGCATGAGGAAAATTATGGTACGAGTGAGGATGATCCACTCACCTTCACTCAAGCTATAAATTGTTTCAATTCTCAAAAGTGGATTGAAGCAATGAATGAGGAGTATAAGTCCATGCAAGACAATAAAATATGGGAACTTGTCGCATTACCTGATGGTAAGAAACATATTAGTTGTAAATAGATTTTTAAAACCAAAAGGGATTTGAAGTGTAATGTGGAGAGGTTTAAAGCATGTCTTGTGGCAAAGAGATTTACTTAAAAGGAAGATATTGATTTTAAAGAAACTTTATCTCCGGTTTCATCAAAAGACTCTTTTAGAACAATAATGACACTTGTAGTACATTTTGATCTTGAGCTACATCAAATGGATGTCAAAATAGTGTTTCTTAATGGAAACATTGATGAAACGATTTATATGATGCAACCACAAAATTTCATGTCGGATGACTCAAAAGAAATAGTTTTCAAATTGACAAAATCCATTTATGGGCATAAGTAGGCTTCTCGTCAATGGTACCATAGATTCCATGAGGTTGTTATCTCGTTCGGTTTTGAGGTGAACACTAGCGGGGATTGTGTGTATCTTAATTTCAATGAGAGTAAATTCATCTTTTTGATACTTTATGTCGATGACATTTGTAAGCCACAAATGATAAGGGCTTTTTGCATGACACTAAGAAATTCCATGGAACATTCTTAATTATAAACTTGGACACAAATCCTGAACCATATTAGTCCATTATCCCACCCTAGGGATTCGAGCAAAAGGTAAGAAATGAGGTTAATCATATCTCAAGTTGATTTCGCGGGATGGACTTTTGAAACGCGTATAGAAACTGATGATTCTGATAGGGACTAAGATGATTAACTTTAAACAAATTATTTTCTTTCAAAAAAACATGAATTTGCACTAATAACCTAATGAAAGGGCACAAAACTGGAACCAATATGTTTGCTTATAAGGTTTTAAATTTCGAGCACATCGTAATTTATTTTGAGGTGGTATAGAGTGTGCGTTGTGCGACATCATCTATACTCATATTGATTACATTCTAAAATGTGCCAACGAGGATGTGTGATCTATTTCAAAATGAGCAATGGTGTGAGAGGATGACCTAGGACACCCGTGATCAATCTTCACGACTACTTGTGAGTCTCATTTCGAGGAGGTGTTCATGGAGGTAGTGCGGTAAAATTACCAACTCAATAGTACGTCCTTAATTTTATGGCTTCAGCTTCCCTAGTTATTGGATAAACTCTTTTTACCTTAGAAACCATAGACACAAAAATCAAATGATACGATCCCAAGACTCATTTATAATGCAACAGAATCTTATTGCAAGTCATGTATGTTAAGTCAAAATAGTTAATCAACTGTTAAGTATTAATTAATTATTAACATATAAATAAGAACTTAACTGTGCTAATTTAATCATATGCAGATTAAAGAAAATCGGAAAGAAAAAGATGTCTGGTATTTTGGAAGAAGAAGATGTCCTGTATTTTGCAAACTTCGTTTTTATAAAAGAGGCGCTTCCGGTTGTTTGTAAAATCGGTATTTTACAAACACGTATTTGGTATTCTATAAAGATCGGTATTTTATGAAGCGCACCCGGCTTGAATGCCCTTCGGTATTTTATACTAAAGCGTAACCGGTAGTTTGCACCTCGGTATAATATTAAGGCTTACCCAGTTATTTACGCATTGGTTTTATATTTAGGAACGCGTCCAGTATTTTACAAGATCGACATTTTGTGAAGACGCGTTCGATAGTTTATATAATCGGTTTTATATAAACACGTGACATGTATTTTGCATAATCGATTTTATATAAGAAGCGCATTCGGTATTATATAATCGGTTTTGTATAATAAGCGCCTCTGATAGTTTGTGATCTCGGTAGTTTACAAACACGAATTCGGTTTTATATAAAGTTAGTACTTTGCAAGTTCGGTTTTATTTTAAACACGCCTCCGGTATTTTATGACTTCGATTTTACATCAAATTGGAGCGTATCTAATACTTTATCATTTCGATGCTACATTATGACGCTTCCGGTATTATCAAAAAATAGCTTTATACGTATCCAGCATTTATTTCCTTTTCTGTACAAAGACTGATAAAGATCTTTTTAGGAGAAGCAAGGCTATGCTAAAAGAACTAAAGACAAGTCAAACCTTCTGGATATACGCTCCTCATACATTGTGATCCCATTAATGAAAATTTGGCTTACTATTATCCAAGAACAGACAAGATCAAAGAATATATCATCTGATGTACTATTCTAGAACTCAACCAATCAAGATTAAGACAGATACTTATGAAGCGGATATATCCGTTAAGCAACAAATATGTCGGTTGACATCTGCCTACTTCAGAAGACAGAAGATAGAGGACAATGAACATTTTTCAATATACGAGTCAGAAAATAAGCTTTACGAATCCCTAAACTATTAATTGTACTCACAACTCTCTAAGCCTCTCAAAGTCTCACAAGCTTTCAAGTTTGTTAGAGTGTTAAAAGTGTATTACAATACTAGCTATTCTATGTGAGTTGGTTAGCATTGTAAGTTGACATAATTTGTTTCCGTTCAACTGAGTGTGTGTGCTAGGAGTTCGAAAACATGCACTAACTAAGTCTTGGTTGTTCGACTGGGTTTGTTCAAGTGTTGTATTGAACCAAATCTTCTAGTGAATATCCTTCTCAAGTTTGAGAAGAAGGGGTGGCGTAAGAGCTTTGAATCCAAACATCCATAAACATTTTATGTGTCTTGTGTTCCTTTTTATTACGTCATTCTAATCCTGTTGTGTTGCTTCAAGTCGAAACAAACATTTCCGCACTTGAACTCCGTTCAAGAGTTTGTGATGACTTGCAAAGAATAGAAACGGATATTAACTTCTAACATAGCTAATATCAAACGAAGTGTATGTAAGCGTTCAACATAGTCAGACCCCGTCTCTATCGTTGATCCCGATCCTAACAATGTACGTACCTAGTATATATGTAAAAAGTTGTAAGTATTTATAGATGAGATATGCGCTCACAAGTACACTTTAGCTTTAAAAATATAGTGTTTTCTTATATTATATTTTTATTGTAGGTACATTCACAATTGACATTGCAAATTCAGTCATGAAGATCACAAACAATATAAGAGAGTAAGTCTTCTATTCTGCTAAACGAGAAATGCTAAGAATACAAAGCCCAAGGGAAGATCTTAGAGCTTTGACCACCATGACTGAGCCTTGTAGAAAATGAACAAGAGGGAAGTAAGAATAGGAAACAATCTAGAAGGGAAAGAAAGACAATATCTCACATGAAGACTTACATTGATTTTTGTGATTCTTAGTAATTGTGTTGAATAAAAGTTTCATCTCTACTTATTTTGTACAAACATTCGAGTACAAAAAGAGGGATGATTTTTTGTAATTTTGTGATGTTTTATCTTGTTTATCACTATTCCCCTACATTTTATACACAAACCTTTCTTATTAAAGCCAAAATTTATAAAGTGGGCATATATCTCCCCTTAAAAACATGTATATGCATTATAATATACGGGTTATTATTTAAATGTTGAAATCTTTATTCTTAATCTCCAATTTTCACCTCTGAATTTGGAGGTGAGGATCATAACATCCCCACTCATGTTAATAAACTATAGAGGAATATGTGAATACCCATGGGTTGTGAATTCCAATTGATCTAGTTCAACATGCATACGTTAGTGGTTACAATAAGATGATGGTTGAAATGAAACCATAAAATATTATTAGAAGAACTACATGAGAAGATCGTCAAAAGAAAAGCTTCAAAGGTTCAATACAACTACGATAAAGGGCTAAAAGATTCTTGGAGAGTCACCTTGCCACATGATATCCAGCTACCCAATCTCGTAGAGATTGTAGGAAACAAAGACATAACAATGTACATGAGAATGTATCTTTCAGCGATGGGCCACTTATAGTTGGAAACAATTACAGTACTCTAGATATTCCCGAGGTACCTATATGACGTGGCATTAAGGTAGTATTTGCAAACAACCTTACTTGTTTCGAAAGTGTGAAAAAACTAGTCGACGCCTTCATCAAAAGTTTCAGCATGTACCTAACACAAGAGAGGCAAGAAAAGAAAATAAGTTATGACAAGTAAAGATATGAAAAAACTTTCGACGCCTTCAATGAAAGGTGGAAGGTAGTGGAGACAACATCGATTCTCTCCCAAAAAAATAAAATGTGTGGATCGGTGCTACCAATAGAGACTAGAGTCTGACTATTGTTAACAGCTTATGATAAATTCTTCGATAGTAATCATGTGAGGGATTAATATTTGTTTATATTCTTAACAAATCCTCTAAACTCTTGAAATAGATTTAAGTGCGGAAGTTTTTGTCGGATTTGAAGTTTTGAACAACTGAATTTAAATGACAGAAAGTAAAGAACACAGGGAGTTTTATGGATGTTTGGAGATAAAACGCCAACGTCACCCCTTCTTCCACAACCAGAAGGATATCCACTAAATACTTTGAATCAAATACAACTTACTGAGCTAGGTAGTTTTTTGTTGAACAGAACATCTGTTGGGTCAAATTATTTTGACTAAGTGTTGAAATAATTTAACAACTTATTTTTGATGATGAAATAACTTATGAGTTTTGATGCAGGTGTATTGAGACAATATGTTATAAGACTTGGATCTAATGAGGGTCATTAGACCGATTTTGGCTTTCATTGCATAAAATTAGATTTACAGTCTAACTCATCGGAGTTAGACGTGTAGTCTAATAGACGTGTAATTAGACGGATGGTCTAATAGATACACGGAATTAGACGTACAGTCTAACTCATCGGAGTTAGACGTGTAGTCTAATAGATGTAAAGAATTAGACGCAAGTCTAATGAATGCACAGAATTAGACGTAAGTCTAATAGAATTAGACGTACAGTCTAACTCCTTGAAGTTAGACGTGTAGTCTAATATATGTAAATAATTATACGCAAGTCTAATGAATGCACAGAATTAGACGTACAGTCTAACTCATCAGAGTTAGACGTGTAGTCTAATAGATGTAAGGAATTAGACGCAAGTCTAATGAATACACGGAATTAGACGTAAGTCAAATATGTTTGTAATTAGACAGGTAGTCTAATTGATATTCGGAATTAGATGTACAGTCTAACTCTTCGTAGTTAGACGTGTAGTCTAATATATTTGCAATTAGACGGGTAGTCTAATTTATTCGGAATTAGATGTGCAGTCTAATTTAATGAAGTTAGAGGTGCATTCTAATAGAAAGCGAAAGTTAGACGTGCGTCTAACTCCTTCAGACAAGTCTGATGTAGAACCGGAATTAGACGTGCAGTCTAACTCAGTGGAGTTTGACGTGCAGTCTAATGGTTATTGGATAATTAGACGTGTAGGCTAATTAGTGAAAGTTAGACGTGCGTCTAACTCCTTCAGACAAATCTGAGGTAGAACCGGAATTAGACGTGCAGTCTAACTCAGTGGAGTTAGACGTGCAGTCTAATGGTTATTGGATAATTAGACGTGTAGTCTAATTAGTGAAAGTTAGACGTGCGTCTAACTCCTTCAGACAAGTCTGAGGTAGAACCGGAATTAGACGTACATTCTAACTCAGTGGAGTTAGACATGCAGTCTAATGGTTATTGGATAATTAGACGTGTAGTCTAATTAGTGAAAGTTAGACGTGCGTCTAACTCCTACAGACAAGTTTTAGGTAGAACCGGAATTAGACGTGCAGTCTAACTCCTTGGAGTTAGACGTGGAGTCTAATGGTTATTGTAATTAGACGCGAGTCTAATTCTATTAGACCAGGCGATCCAATAGACATTTTTCTATTAGAAGGAGATAACTTATTTCATTAGACTGATTTTCACAATCCGTCTAACTGAAATACGTCTAATGCTCAGTTTAAGCAGTACATTTCACCTACCCACGTGCTATAGCTGTACCCTACTCCTGCTCCACTTTTTAGTGAAGATTAGTACAGCAGCTATATGCATCCAATCAAGGAATGCCACGTAAGAGAATTTTCCTCAAATTACTTGTTTTGTAGGTACATCCCTGATGGAATATTCGGTGCACTACTAGTTCTGTACGGCCACGATCCTTGTGCTCAGAACCTGCTGTGTACAATGGAGGCTTTCCAATGGAAGAGTGCCACGTATCATTCTTGAAGTTTCGACCGTTAGCTCATGCTCAGTATTTAACCAATCCTGAGGACAACGGACGAAGCACCTGTTACTTGCCAATCTTGCTTATTAAAACTACAGAGAATTCAAGCCTTTGAATATTGTGAAGCTTCTTTCTGATTGTACTGTGTGTGAATCGAGAGAGATCTAGAATCAAAACACCTTTATCTGAGTGATATTCTTCATCTTGTAATTGAACAGAAAGTGTTCTGTTCAATAGTGAGCTAAGTGTGTGTAAACTGTATTTGATTCTAATCATATTATAGTGAATCCTTCCGGTGGTTAGAAGAAGGGGTGACGTAGGAGAGTTTCTCCGAACATCCATAAACAAACTGTTGTGTTGTTCTTTTCTATCATCTTTTCATATTTCATCTTGTTCTTCAAACCCAAGTAAACAATTCCTCCTTGAATCCGTTTCAAGTGTTTACACAAGTTTGCGTGGAATAGAAAGCGAATTAAATGCCTAACAGGATTTCTTTCAAACCGTTTTTCATAAGCCTTCATCCTTAGCGAGACCCCCGTCTCTATCAATAAAGCCGATCCTATCAATTGGTATCAGAGCCCTATTTCTATTCTCAAGCCTTTCTTGAAATATGTCGAACATACCCAAAGATACCAGTGCTACAGCCATTCTAACCTTCTCTCGAGAAAACTACATTGTTTGGAAGAAAAGAGTGCGTGCTCATCTCTCTTCTCTTCATGATGAGATGTGAAGCGTTGTCACAGAAGGTCCTATCAAGATTGATAAGGAGAAGGCTGATTGGACCGCTGATTAAAAAAGGCAGAACAACCTCAACAACATGACTCTTGATGTTCTGTACAGATCTCTCGATGACAGTATGTTCAACTACATCATCGAATGTGACACTGCCAAAGAGGTCTGGGACAGACTCACTCAACTGTGTGAGTTCAATGAGTAAACCAAAGAAAACAAGATCATGGTTTCTACTCAACAGTTCGACAGATTCAAAATGCGTCCTGGTGAAACAATGAACGATTTCGACACCAGATTCAGTAAGATAGTCTCCTCTCTGTCCATTCTAGGCAAGACCTATAGCAACCGGGAGCTTGCTATCAAGGTCATGCGTGCTCTTCCAATAGAATGGGACATAAAGACTATGGCGATGAGAGAATCTAAAGATCTTAACAAGATCTCTCTCTTTGATCTCTTCGCTGACTTGAAGGCGTATGAGTTCGAGCTGAACTGTAGGATGGAAGAAGATCAACCCACGTCCGTTATCATTGCCAAGGCGCTGGTGACTGCTGAAGAGCCACTAACCGTTCCGGACGTGAAGATGGCGGCTCAGCAGCTAAGCAGCGATGCCATGTCTCTCTTTGTGAAGAAGTTTGGCGACTTCATGAAGAAGAGCAACTCTAACTCAAACTCTTCAAATTCTAATGATAATAGAAAATCTAAAGCTAATGTTACTTGTTTTAACTGTGGTATTAAAGGTCATTATGCATCGGAATGCCGGAAGCCAAAGCGTGAAGATGCCAAGGATGATGGAAAAGTGTTGAAGGCTCTTATGGCTTGTGACGGAAAGAACAGGGGAAGCAGTCGTGGCTCATACTTTTCATCCAGTGAAAGTGATGAAGAATACGTGGCCTGCTTCATGTCCAGAGAAGATGAAGAAGGAACTCAGGAGACTGAGGTTTTTGATTTCTCTTCCGAAAGGTTTTCAAGGGAACAACTGGTAGCTGCACTAGATGACATGGTCATCGAGTACAAAAAGCTAGCAGAATCTTTAAATGAAACTAAATCTTCATCAGATTTAAATAACCAAATTTGTCTAAAGAGGAAGAGTCAAATGATTTTGAAAAGAAGATTGAAGAGATCTCATCTGAGAATGAGATACTCAAGGAACAGATTCAAACTCTTTCATCTGAAAACAAAAGGCTTAACTATGTTGTCAGTGCATGGACAAGATCTGATGATGCTGTCAGATATCAGATCAGCATGTTGAAACCTGCTAGATCTAGATCCGGATTGGGATATAACAGCAATGATCCTAACCTGTCATGCACAAAGTCGAAACCAAATGACAAGTTTAAGCCTATAAACTTTGTTAAAGGGAGTATGACTAACAGTGAACCTGATCCTATTCATGAAGAAGTTGCTTTCAAAAATGAAATAGTTTATGTTCCACCGACTGTTAGCTGGCTTGAGAATAAGCTAGAAAAAGCTAATAAGTCTGGTAATTTAAAACCTGACTTTAAGTCAAGGAGTTTTAAAAGAAAATCTTCTTCAAAAGTTAAAGGATCAGTGGCTAGCAGGAAGTCATCTGCTAAGTCAAAATCTTATGCATTAATCACAACACAAAATGGGAAATCCATTAGAATAACTCAAATATGAATTCCTAAGGGACTAATTGATCGAGGACCTAATTAAGTATGGGTACCAAAATTTGTAAATAGTTTATTTTGTAGGTGATGCAGGAGGATAGCAGGAAGGAAGATAGAAGATTACTCCTCTGAGTACACAGCTTAGAAGATCAACAATGGCATTTGCCATTCTGGAAGAATAAATGTTTTTATTTGTTAAAAATGTTTTTGGTCTTTAGACCACAAAAATTGTTTATTAAACTCTAAATGTTCATATTCATAATGAGAGGGAAAAATTACTTTGGAAGTAAAGATACTCTCTAGACGAATATCCTTAATCGGTCTAATTAGACAAGGGTGTCTAAAAGAAACAGTATGTACTTAGACGTATTTTTGCTCAAAATCCATACATCTAAGTCTATATGTTGAGGTGTTATACCTACGCAATTAGACGGACACGTCTAATAGACGTTAGACGTTTTTACGTCATGAGCAAGAGGATGCTCACGTTTAATCAGACACGCGTGTCTCACGTGATGTTATAGCATAATTAGACGTACACGTCTATTAGACTGATTTTCGAAAAGAAGTTGAAAATGTGAAAAGGAAAATAAAACGTCTAACTACTGGTGTAATTAGACTCTTCATCTTCTGGTTATTCGGACAGCTGTCTTTTAATGATTTCTTTTTAAGTCTTCTTTCCTGCCGAAAAATAAATCAGTCATTCCTCAAAAGAATTGAAGACACGTGTCTCTCAATATGCAAGGAATGACTAATATTTCTGACAACTTTTGCTTGTACACTTAGTATTAAACGTTTTGTTCATTCTAACATTAAATGTTATGTTTATTGGGAACTTTTTTTGAAGTTCTTGACGGTAGGAACAATCATTAGTTTTCTTCTACATGATTAAAAACCCTGATATTGATAGGATCATTCACTCTAAAAGATAGAAGATCCTTGAAATCAATCTCTCTCTCTCTTTAGAAGTCGAATCGTTCAAACCATTGTTCATCAAATCATAATGCTGCCTTTCCGATTAAAATTGATTCAAGTGGACTTTCAATCCATATCCACTTTACAATCTTCGGGAATGCATAGGATGTTCGAATCGTTAAAAGCCTCTGGGTTGAGAAGATTCCTCACCCCTCATGAAACCTATCACGAATAGTTAGTTAACGAATTCTTCGAAACCGCTAGCTTCTATCAAGACAGTGTTATTGCTGGTGCAGTAATGGGCTAGATGGTCTGTATTTCAGAAGAATCTTTTGGTGCGTTTTTCCATCTTACTAAAGAAGGTATTGATGATTTCTCGACCACTCCTCCTAATCTAATGATTACGATGATGAAAGTCTTTTCCGATTCCCCTGAAGTAGACATTTATGGAAAGAAAAACCTCTTGAAGGTTGAATATGCTCTCTTAAGCGATATCATATCGAAATCCCTTATATATAAAGAAACTTTTTACAAGTATTGTACGAAAGTCTTTCAGATAATGGTGGCTATCACCAGGGGTGTTCCTGTGAACTAGACAAGCTTCCTCTTCGGGAATCTTGTCAGAATGGTTGTTGCTCGGAAGAAGATTTTTGGATTTGATGGTCCTCTTAGCTCTCTTCTTTGTTTCCTCCTAAACGAACCCGGTAAGAGCTTTCCCCTTCCTTATGAGATCCTGAACTACCAGAAAGTGGTAGATTACATTCAAAGGGTGGAAACGCTCAAGTCTAAGAAAATGAAAAGAGATGACTCCAACTCCCCTCTAACTGCAGTCTTAAAGATCTCTTAGGTTGAAGTCTATCCTTTCCAGAAGTCATGACCAGGAAGAAGAAGAAGAAGAATAGTGATTAAATGTCTTTTTGAAGTTATTTTGAATGTTTTCACGATGTTTTTGGTAAACTTATTTTGGTTACATTGAACAATGTTTTGAGTGTTTCTTCTGAAAACACTCATATGTGATTAACTTGTATTTTTTTAAATGATTTACTTGCATGCTCTTTGTTTATTTATATGATGAATGCATGTTTTGATATATATAATGTAGGTTTGCAATTTCTTCATCAAAAAGGGGGAATTGTTGGGTCAAATTATTTTGACTAAGTGTTGAAATAATTTAACCACTTATTTTTTATGATGAAATAACTTATGAGTTTTTATACAAGTGTATTGAGACAATATGTTATAAGACTTGGATCTAATGAGGGTCATTAGACCGATTTTGGCTTTCATTGCATAAAATTAGACTTACAGTCTAACTCATCGGAGTTAGACGTATAGTCCAATAGACGTGTAATTAGACGGATGGTCTAATAGATACACGGAATTAGACGTAAGTCTAATAGAATTAGACGTACAGTCTAACTCATCGGAGTTAGAAGTGTAGTCTAATAGATGTAAAGAATTAGACGCAAGTCTAATGAATGCACGGAATTAGACGTAAGTCTAATAGAATTAGACGTACAGTCTATCTCATTGGAGTTAGACGTGTAGTCTAATAGATGTAATGAATTAGACGTAAGTCTAATGAATGCACGGAATTAGACGCAAGTCTAATAGAATTAGACGTACAGTCTAACTCATCGGAGTTAGACGTGTAGTCTAATAGATATAAAGAATTAGACGCAAGTCTAATGAATACACGAAATTAGACGTAAGTCTAATATGTTTGTAATTAGACGGGTAGACTAATTGATATTCGGAATTAAACGTACAGTCTAACTCAACGGAGTTAGACGTGTAATCTAATATATTTGCAATTAGACGGGTATTCTAATTTATGCGGAATTAGACGTGCAGTCTAACTTAATGAAATTAGACGTGCAGTCTAATAGAAAGCGAAAGTTAGACGTGCGTCTAACTCATTCAGTAAGTCTGAGGTAGAACCGGAATTAGACGTGCAGTCTAACTCAGTGGAGTTAGACGTGTAGTCTAATGGTTATTGGATAATTATACGTGTAGTCTAATTAGTGAAAGTTAGACGTGCGTCTAACTCCTTCAGACAAGTCTGAGGTAGAACCGGAATTAGATGTGCAGTCTAACTCACTGTAGTTAGACGTGCAGTCTAATGGTTTTTGGATAATTAGACGTGTAGTCTAATTAGTGAAAGTTAGACGTGCGTCTAACTCCTTTAGACAAGTCTGAGGTAGAACCGGAATTAGACGTGCAGTCTAACTTAGTGGAGTTAGACATGCAATCTAATGATTATTGATTAATTAGACGTGTAGTCTAATTAGTGAAAGTTAGACGTGCAGTCTAACTCAGTGGAGCTAGACGTGCAGTCTAATGGTTATTGTAATTAGACGCGAGTTTAATTCTATTAGACCAGGCGGTCTAATAGACGTTTTTATATTAGAAGTAGATGACTTATTTCATTAGACTGATTTTCACAATCCGTCTAACTGAAATACGTCTAATGCTCAGTTTAAGTAGTACGCTTGAATCTAGCATTTCACCTACCCACGTGCTATAGCTATACCCTACTTCCGCTCTACTTTCTAGTGAAGATTAGTACATCAGCTATATTCATCCAATCAAGGAATGCCACGTAAGACAATTTTCCTCAAATTACTTGTTTTGCAGGTACATCCCTAATGGAATATTCGGCTCACTACCAGTTCTGTACGGCCACGATCCTTGTGCTCAGAACCTACTGTGTACAATGCAGGCTTTCCAATGGAAGAGTGCCACGTATCTTTCATGAAGTTTCGACTGTTAGCTCCTGCTCAGTATTTAACCAATCCTAAGGACAACGGACGAAGCACCTATTACTTGCCAATCTTGCTTACTGAAACTACAGAGAATTCAAGCATTTGAATATTGTGAAGCTTCTTTCTGATTGTACTGTGTGTGAATCGAGAGAGAGCTAGAATCAAAACACCTTTAGCTGAGTGATATTCTTCATCTTGTAATTGAACAGAAAGTGTTATGTTCAATAGTGAGCTAAGTGTGTTTGTAAACTGTATTTGATTCTAATCATATTATAGTGAATCCTTCCGGTGGTTGGAAGAAGGGGTGACGTAGGAGAGTTTCTCCGAACATCCATAAACAAACTTCTGTGTTGTTCTTTTCTATCATCTTTTCATATTTCATCTTGTGCTTCAAACCCAAGTAAACAATTCCGCCCTGAATCCGTTTCAAGTGTTTACACAAGTTTGCGTAGAATAGAAAGCGAATTAAATCCCTAACAGGATTTCTTTCAAACCGTTTTTCATAAGCCTTTATCCTTAGCTATATCCCCGTCTCTATCGATAAAGTCGATCCTATCAACATCCTCTATTCAACTTACAATATTCTCACAGCTATATAGTTATTCAATTTCTCTCTTGATCTTGAAGGATGTAAGAATTCAATAAGAGCAAGAGTAAGGTTGTGAGTTGGGTAATTCGTAAGTGAGCAAGTAACTTCGTGTGTTCAAGTGATCCGGTGATTCGTCCGTTGTCCTTGAGCATCTATTTTTAGTAGAAGGACACCAACGATCGAATTTTCTTAATGAACACGTGGCATGTGTCCATTGGAAGGTCGCCCATAGTACTAGAATACAGCAAACTTTGAGCAAATGGATCGTGGCTGTACCAAACTGGAAGTGTGCCAAATATCCTCTGACATATTCTTGTACTAGACAGGTAGTTGGAAGGATATTTGCTTACGTGACGTTCGTTCATTTGGTATAATTAGCTGGCTTGTCAGACTTCTCAGCATTGAGTGGGGCAGGAGTAGCAGATAGCTAGTTTATCGTGGTTATATGTATGTTTTCTTCATACGGTTTCTAAAGAAAGGCTTTAGACGTTCTCCTTTAGACCTCGTCTAAAGGAGTTAGAAGTCCACGTCTAACTACACATCCCTTTAGACCTCGTCTAAAGGAGTTAGACGTCCTCGTCTAACTACGCTTCCGTTGAGACCGTGTCTAAAGGAGTTAGACTAACACGTCTAACTACGTTTCCCTTTTGACCGCGTCTAAGAAGTTAGACGACCTCGTCTAACTACGCTTCCCTTTAGACCACGTCTAAAAGAGTTAGACGTCCTCGTCTAACTACGTTTCCCTTTAGACCTCGTCTAAAGGAGTTAAACGACCTCGTCTAACTACACGTCCCTTTAGACCTCGTCTAAAGGAATTAGACGTCCTCGTCTAACTACGCTTCCCTTTAGACCACGTCTAAAGTAGTTAGACTACCAAGTCTAACTATGCTTCCCTTTAGACCACGTCTAAAGGAGTTAGACTACCATATTTAACTACGCCTCCCTTTAGACCACGTCTAAAGTAGTTAGACATCCTTGTCTAATTACGTTTCACTTTAGACCTCGTCTAAAGGAGTTAGACGACCTTGTCTAACTACCCATCCCTTTAGACCTCGTGTAAAGGAGTTAGACGTCTTCGTCTAACTACGCTTTCCTTTAGACCATGTCTAAAGGATTTAGACTACCACATCTATCTTCGTTTCCCTTTAGACCGCGTCTAAAGAAGTTAGATGACCTCGTCTAACTATGCGTCCCTTTAGACCTCGTCTAAAGGAGTTAGACGTCCTCATCTAACTACTCTTCCATTTAGACCACGTCTAAATTTGTTTCCCTTTAGACCACGTCTAAAGGAGTTAGACTACCACGTTTAACTATGTTTCCCTTTAGATCGCGTCTAACTGCGTTTGACGTCTAAGATAGCTTGTTTTAGACCTCGTTTAAAGTAGAATAGTCTTATATATGTACCTACACAAACAAATATACAACTTACCTTTATTCACAACTACGTTTTAATAAAGATCATCAAATAAGGTCAGCATAAAATAATTTTATTCTCTAGTTTATTTTAGTCAAAATAATTTGACCCAACAATTTCTCCCTCTTTGATGATGTTAAAACTTAGTTAAAAGATTAAGACAAATAAACACAATCAATAAACATCAAAAGATCATATATTTATATATTTTGCAAAAGATCTGGGGAGGATAAATAACTAAAAACAAAAATTGCCCAAAAACTACAAAAAGGTTGGGTCTTTTCCTATCTCTTTCTACCCATGATTCCCCTCGGGCGTGAGGTTGCTTCTTTTCCCTGTTTTTAACATCATCGAAATCCTAATAGGACTTTTTGGCTCTTAGGAACGCCTGATTTCTTCTTTCCAGCTTCAGTCTTCCTACCCTAAGAACGTAGTCAAGAACTCTTTTGTTGTTCAGGATTCTAGAGATTTTTAGTGGTGTCGCAAGAGACATTTTTTTTTCGAAATAAATAATATTTAAATTAATAATTTCTTCAATTTTTTTAAATAATAAATTAAATCTATCCGTACTTTAAAAACAAGTTAGTGGACTTAAGAGTTGGCACCTAATTTTTCTCGAGAAATTAAAAAAATAAATGCTTTGGCGTGTAAAACAATAACTCCCTTGGAAAATATATTTTTTATGATTCGGTTCTTGGTCCCAAGTGAAAAATGATATTAAAATGGGAGCGGGAGCGGGAGCGGAGCGGGAGCGGGAGCGGAGCGGGAGCGGGAGCGGAGCGGGAGCGGAGCGGGAGCGGGAGCGGGAGCGGAGCGGGAGCGGGAGCGGAGCGGGAGCACGGGCTTCATCTTCATCCTCTAGCTAATCAGTATAAACATCAATTAGAGGGTTTTAGGGCTCCCTACAATTCATCCCCATCTTCCTTTTTGAGCACATGTAAGTATTCTTCGCCACATAAGTACTTTAACATCATTCTAAAGGAGTCAATCAAACAACAAAGGCCCTAATTGAACCTTGCCGAAACATGACATTTTGGCAAGAAAAAAGAAATGTGTAGGATGGTGCCACAACTCACACTAATTAACTGAAACTCTTCCTGAACTTACACTAACTCACCATAGTTACTCAAAAACAAATTAAGGCAATATAATACTAAGTTATGAATAAAAAAATGAGAGCTTGAATTTTGTTTTGTTTTTTAGATTTTGTTGCATCCGCAAATTAACTCACACCAAACCAAGTATCTATTGTCTCCTACAAAGTGTAAGAAGCTTCTTACAATTTTTGGAGGCGTCACTTTTCCTTCTCACAGCGAATCCGGCTTCCCCTTCTTCGGATGTCCATACTTCATTAACGAAATCGCGAGCTTGTGGCCATCCTATGATGAGCTAACTAGGGCCACAAAAACCCTAACATTATCGTAGTCATTTCGATCCAAATATTCTTTCATCTTACTTAAGAAATCTATAAAAATATTTAAATGTTATGTTTAGAAGATGAGAAACCGATTGAGAAAAAAGTAATGGCTCCTAGGGTGCCATACCCCTTTTGTATATTATTAACAAACTATTAAAATAGTCCTTAGATTATTACAAAGTAAACAATTTGACTATAAAGTTATTAGACATACTAACAACTTATTACAAACTTAATATAGTTGGGCATTCAACTAATTAACATAATTCTGACATTCCCTCCTCAAGATGTAGATCTCTAAGATTCTATTACGACTTGTTTCGTAAGATGTGTTTATGAGTTCAAGAATCAAATTCTTAATCTTTAGGACCTGTGGAAATTCTATAATCAAAGGGCAGCGGAAGGTTTTGATAGAGAATTTGGGGGGAAGGGGATAGAAGAACCAAGGGTGCGAAGAGAAATACTGTTTGTCTATGCCAAATAGTCCATAGTAAATAATAATAGACAAATAGGGTCGAAGTTCATATCTTCATTATTTCATTCATGGGTCCTTGGGGAAGAAAGACCAGCCTTATATAGGTGATGTCTTGCCCCAGAATATTCGGTTATAACAATTACTAGAAAATAACAGAATTCGGTTTGTAAAATAGAAAAGGAAAGCAAAACAAAATATTAATCCAACAAAACAGAAATCTGGCCCATGTGCACCATAGGACCGAGAACGGGTGCCGAGAAAGGTTCCTGGAATTATTCTAGGACTAAGACCTCGATTTTAGACCGTAGCATTATCTCCCCCTTCAAAATTTGTCGCCCTCGACGAAAAAGACCGTGGTCTGCCGAGCCTCTAATGCGCATGCTCAAAATTTCGAAGAATTCGGTCGGACTTCAGCAAGTCTAGCAAGTGTCGGAGTCTAGGACCGCATTTCTTAGAAGCCTTCGGTCTTCCCGCTCCGCAACCAGTCCTTCGTTCGGCCCAACACACCAGGTGCAACAAAAGGGCCATTTTTTTCAGGCATACTCTAAAATGTCTTCAAACAACCAAGCCCAGTTCTTTATCCAGACCAGCAACACATGTGCAATAACATAGCCATGTCTTCTAACTACCTTCCTGGTTGGTGGTCGGTTGTTGGGTTGCTGGTTGTACCCTTTTATTATTTGTTGGAAATTTTCAAGAGTGTCTTCCAAAACAAGTGAAAAACTTTGGCATTCGTTCTTACTCTTTATTTGTACCGTGGCAGCAACATTATAATTTTCCAAGGCCTTTTCTAGCTGGTTGCCTTGTATTATGTTGACTCACGACCAAGGGGTACCCTGCTGGACCGTGAAAGTGTGCCAAGTCATGACACGTTCGTCCACTGTCTCAAGCAGCAAAGGTGGGTCATAAAAACCTGATTCTTTGACGGGTTCTTTAACGAGTTCTTGGACTTCTTGCTGATTAGCTGGAGCCATGCATATTTTGGATTTGTACCTATGATTGGGCTCCCAATTTTTATTGCAAGTATAGCGCCGGTCTTCCTTGGGATCGGTTGTTCGGTTTGTGCTCGGCCAGATCGTGTTAACAATGCATGGTTTGGGCGGCAGCGGCGGCTTGGTGCTGTACAAGGGCCTGCGACCGAATCACAGCAAGAGATCTTTCTTGAATACCTTCCATGTCAAGGCTTCCATATGGTTGCGATTCTTCACATATGATTCACGCCACTTTCTTGCCTCTTTTGAGAAGTGAGTGCGGACAATTTCCATCTTTGTGGCATCATTCGTCTTGCTCACCCTAAAGACTTTCTCGGCAAATAAGAGTCAGGCCTCCAAATCAGTCCCATCAAATTCAGGATTGTTAACATTTGTGAGTCGGGTTGGAGGAAGGTAGCAAGAAGCATTAGCATTGGGTCGGGTGTCGGGATCTTGGTCATTATTTAACACACCTCTTTCAATGGCTGTCAAGCTTTTTCCAGCAGCATACCTTCTGTCCATATTATTGCTTAGTTCGGCCATCTGCTATTTAAGGGCCGCATGCATAACAGCTGATTCGGTCATGTGTTGTTGCAGGGCAGTTTGCATGGAGGCATATTGTTGGGACAGCCCTTCGAGTAAGGTCTTAAAAGCGTCCATGTCTTGTTTTCTACTGGGTTTCTTTCATTTGAGGAACGTCTTGCTCTGATACCAAGAATGAATGGAATAATGAAGATATGAACTTCAGCCCCATTTGTCTATTATTATTTACTATGGACTGTTTGGCATAGACAAACAGTATTTCTCTTCGCACCCTTGGTTCTTCTATCCCCTTCCCCCCAAATTCTCTATCAAAACCTTATGCTGCCCTTTGATTATAGAATTTCCACCGGTCCTAAAGATCAAGAACTTGATTCTTGAACTCATAAACACATCTTACGAAACAAGTCGTAACAGATTCATCTTGTCTCTAAGTAGATAAAAAAAGGGTCGGAATCCAATAGTTTGGTGAAATTATCGGCTTGTTGTACCTTTGAATATACATGTTGAGGAAGAATAAAACCTTATTTGAAATGATCACATACTAGATGATAGTCTATGTTTAGATGCTTTGTACGTTAATGAAAAACTGGATTTTCAGTGATAAGTATCGCTGCTTGATTATCACACCGCAGCGGAATTGGTAATGTAAGTGAGACGTTCATGTCTTGTAGTAAAAATGAAATCCATTTGAGCTCACAAACTGTTGTAGCCATACTTCGGTATATTCTGCTTCAGCTGATGATCAAGAGATAACATTTCGTTTTTTTGACTTTCAAGATATTAGTGCATCACCATATTTGATACAATAACTTATGACCGATCGTCATATATCAGTGCATGTAGCCTAATCTGCGTCTAAAAAAATCTCAAATAGATTGTTAGATAAATAAGAATAAAACAACCCCAAACTAGGAGTCCCTTTCAGGTGTCGCACAACCTGAAGGGTTGCATCCTAATGAATTTGTAACGGTTGATTCATGTATTTTCTTAGCTATTGTACGCTAAAACCAATGCCAAGTCGCGTAAAACTGAGATAAATTAAACGCTCAATAAGTCGTCTGAACCTATTGGATTCAGATATCACAGTACTGTTCTTTTCATTCAATTTAATCCATTTTGTCATAGGAATTACAGCAGGTTTACAACATATTAATCGTGTGTCAGCAAGAATATATAAAATATATTTACGTTGATTAACATATTTTCCAGTATCAGTACAAAATATTTATAATCCTAAGAAATACTTAGAATTTTCTAGGGCTTTATTTGTGAATCTTTGGTCAAGTAAATGTTTCACACAATTAATTTGATATAAATTTTCTCCTGCAATTAAAATATCGTCAACATAAACTAATAAAGCTAAAAGAAATCATTGGTTTTCATTGTGAACAAACAATTATCATGAGTAGATTGTAAGAAACCATAATTTGTAAGACAAATTGTAAATTCTAAATTTCACTGCCTAGATGCTTTTTTAAACCATAAATACTTTTTTAAGCTTACATACTTGACCTGGTTTAGCTTCGGTATAACCTGTTGGAGAAATCATATAAACATTCTCATTAAGGTTATGTTTGGATCGGTGCTACCAATAGAGACTAGGGTCTGACTATTGTTAGTAGCTTATGATAAATTTTTCGATAGTAATCATTTGAGGGATTAGTGTTTGTTTCTATTCTTCACAAATCCTCCAAACTCTTGAAACGGATTCAATGGCGGAAATGTTTGTCGCATTTGAATCTTTGAACAACCGAATATAAATGGAAAAAGTAAAGTACACATGGAGTTTTATTAATGTTCGGAGATAAAACTCCTACATCACCCCTTCTTCTACAAGTGGAAGGATATCCACTAAATACTTTGAATCGAATACAACTTACTGAG
Source organism: Impatiens glandulifera (assembly GCF_907164915.1). Taxonomy (NCBI): domain Eukaryota; kingdom Viridiplantae; phylum Streptophyta; class Magnoliopsida; order Ericales; family Balsaminaceae; genus Impatiens; species Impatiens glandulifera. The sequence goes on from NC_061867.1 coordinate 25,621,811, forward strand.
CTAGCTAACTCTCTTTTCAACAGAACAGCCTCTATTTAACTTACAATGTTCACACAGCTAGACATTAATTGAATTTCTCTCTTGATATTGAAGGATGTAAAAATTCAGTAAGAGAAAGAGCAAGATCATAAGTAAGCAGTAAGTTATCAAGTGAGCAAATAACTAGTGTTCAAGCAATCCAGTAATGTAGTGATTTAGTTATTGATTCGTCCGTTATCCTTGAGCATCTATTTGTAGTAGAAGGACACCAACAGTTGAATCTTCTTAATGGACATGTGGCATGTGTCCGTTGGAAGGCCGCTCATAGTACCAGAATACAGCAGACTCTGAGCAAATGGATCGTGGCTGTATCGAACTGGTAGTGCCCCGAATATCCTCTAATATTGTATTGTACTAGACAGTCGGTTGGAGAGATATTCGCGTACGTGGTATTCGTTCATTTTATATAATTAGCTGGCTTGTCAGACTGCACAGAAGTGAGTGGAGTAGGAGTAACAGACAACTAATTGATTGTAGTTTGACGTATGCTTTCTTCAGACGGCTGCTAAAGTAAGGAATTAGACGTGCTCCTTTAGACCTCGTCTAAACGACTTATACGTCATCGTCTAACTACACATCCCTTAAGACCTCGTCTAAAGGAGTTAGACGACCTCGTCTAACTACACTTCCCTTTAGACCTCGTCTAAAGGAGTTAGACAGCCTCGTCTAACTACGCTTTCCTTTAGACCTCGTCTAAAGGAGTTAGACGTCCTCGTCTAACTACGCTTCCCTTTAGACCTCATCTAAAGGAGTTAGACGTCGTTGTCTAACTACGCTTCCCTTTAGACCTCATCTAAAGGAGTTAGACGACCTCGTCTAACTATGTTTTCCTTTAGACCTCGTCTAAAGGAGTTAGACAACCTCGTCTAACTACGTTTCCCTTTAGACCTCGTCTAAAGGAGTTAAATGACATTGTTTAACTATGTTTCCCTTTAGACCTTGTCTAAAGGAGTTAGACTATCTCGTTTAACTACGTTTAACGTCTAATAAAGCCTGCTTTAGACCACGTCTAAAGTAGCATATATGCACCCGCATAAAACAAATAGAAACCTTAGCTTTACTATATTTAAACATCATCAAAACCATGTTTGTTAAGATAAAGTTCCAGATCACAGCTTTTGTTTATTTTTATTTCAAGTTAATTATTTCATACTTAATTAACTCTTTTCTTTACTTTGTTTTAAATTTTTCCAACAATTTTCACATTTTTGATGATGTTAAAATATGCAACATTTATCAATCAAAATAAACCCCCGTCAAATAAGATTAAAATCAAAGTAATTCACTATTGTTTTCAAACATAGTTTTAAAGTAACAAAAAAAGAAAGATACAAAGAGAAAGGTTTAGTGTCATTCTCTTTTTACTCTTGGATCTGCGCCGCTTTCAGTAATGGGTTCTCTAGATAATATGTTATGGAATCAAGTGATCGCTCGACCTCCACTACCACCTCCTCTATCGCCTCCACGACCTTGACCTCTTCTTTCTGGTGCACAGCTGCTTTCGCCTCCTTGAACAGTTTTTCTCTTAGGTTTTGATCGCGTTCCTAGAGTAGAAGTTGACCCTCCTATTTTTCTTTCAGGGTTGGAAATGATTAGAGCTCTTTCTTTCTTAGCAGAAGCTTCAGCTTCTTCTTCAGCTTGAAATTTCCTTGCAACGGTGTCAGCCTGCTCCAATCACTCAGCCTCTGCTCTTCTTAACGAATTACACATCCCCATCACTTGGGACTGAATAAGTTCAATTGTGGATATGGTCTCTTGGTGAAGCTCCAAGTTGAAATTCTTAACTTCAGCATGAGTTCTGACTAATGTTGAAAGAAGTTCTTTTCCATCTTCTTGTACTGAGTATGAAGTATGTTGACTTCGTATATATTTCGCTTCAAAATTTTATTTGTTTCCTTTTGGGTGGCAAGAATGGAAGAGACATCTTCTTTACTTAAAGAAGACCCCTTTTCAAGATGTTCCAATCTAGACGATATGTCTATTATGTTTTGTTGCATATAACTCAGCGCATCCATGATTGTATTACAAAAGTTTTCTCCTCCAGGAAAGGCTTCTTTAGAGGAATGAGCAACCGAAGATACGACTTGAGAGCAAGATGGAGAAGTGCGAATAGGGTTCACATGCACATTCACTTGTAAAGAACGCTCTAGTTCTATGTCTTTAGGATGGGAAGAGGGAGCCTTAAATACATCCCTAGAATTTTCTTGTCCATTAAGGATCTCGACACATATCCGATTAACATGCTCTGAAATATCTTCAGAATGAAGAGGTAGATTAGTAACGTTCTCAACGATGTGTGCAACTGTCTTGATGGGTGAAGATGGATGAGCAGTTGGAGAGGGAGGAGGACATTCTTCCAATGGCGTTTCTTTAAATGATGAGGAGGAGTTAGCATTTTCATATTGTTCCCCCTCAGTAGACGCAGTCTTCTCTGAATCAGTTTGTTTCAAAGGTTCCTCCTCAGCCTGTGAACCTGGAGACTGTTCAGTTGTCTTTGGTGGTTCCCCCTCAATCAATGGGGATATTTCTACTTCATATGTAGGAGGAGACACTTCAGATGGATCCTTCTGAGGAATGGGAGTCTGAACAGCTTCAGAAACTACTATCTCCTCTTCAGTATGGATTTCAGGTTGAACCACCATAGAAGTTTGTTCAACAACATGCTGGGCCATCAGACGCTTTTCTTCAAAAGAAAATTTGGCATGCTCAGCAAGGTAGATAACATATTTATCTTCATCTTTAAAGATAAATTGTTCAGCTCTAATGAGTCGTAGGGGCTCGTCTTGACGAGGAGACATGTCATCAATGTCGTTGGAACTATTGTCGTCTGCTCCGATTTAAAAAATACTCGACCGAGATGACTCGGTGTAATGAACATATCGGATGACTGTGGAGAATAATCATTCATAATCAAGTCAAGTCGCTTCAGTGCATTCTATTCTGAAAGAGCATCTCTGGCAAGCGGATTGAAGTTTTCCTTTCTCGCCTCAAGTAGAGGAAAGAGTGCTCGACCCATAACATTTGCCACAATGAGATCCTTTTTTTAGAGCTTCATGGACCTTATTTTTTTGCCCATTTAAGGACCCTCTTCTCCATCTTTATTAATTCTTCCATTCCTTTTCGATTTCAACACCGGAGATGATTTCATCGAATTGGGAGATTAACCTGTGATTCAACCAGGTATCGAAGACTTCAAACTTCTCAGTCACTTTCTCTTCAACCTGTTCCATTACAAGATTGAAGATAGAATTCGCCTCTGAAACCTTTTCCGGAATCTCTTCAGCGATACCTTTTCCTTTTCCAGGAACTTCAACTGGTTTAGGAGTAGGCACAGGTTCCATAATAGTGATGTCTGGAGCCCTCCTAACTGCTCTTAAGATTTCATAATGGGTCAGAGCCTTCTGAAATGCCCCTTCTGGAAGCTTTGTCACTATTTCCGTTGCCTTATTAACGGGAGGTTCTTCAATGGTTTTAACAGCAAGCGTCTCAGCATTCGACTGAATGGGAGCTTGTTTAGTAGATACAACAGCAATAGGCGTGGGAGCATTTTCCTACTCTATTTCAGCAATCGTATTGACATTATCAGTAGCATCAGCAGCTACTGATTTTTCAAGGTGGATAGGAGATATTTCCCTGTCAAAGCATTCAATATTTTGACCAACTGGCTCAACAGTTGGTCCTTCAGCTTGTTCCATCACATGAATATCAATATTTGGCACTACGGCTGGAGGAGTAGAGGAAGTTACCTTGGTAGACTTTTTGGCGACCTTAGACGCCTTCGTCTAATCAACAGTATGAGTAGACGACCTAGCCCGCTTTTTTATCGGGTTGGCTGAGGGAGACGGCGAAAGAGACGAGATTGGGATGGCGGCGAGGGGCGGAATTCCTTGTCTTTCCCTTTCATAAATGGAGTCAACTACTCCAGAATCCCTTCTCGGTGCTCTCTTCAGGTTGTTAGAGCTAGCAGCAAACTCCACGACGGAGGATCTAGCTCTTTTAGTGTCCGTCGAGCGGATGGAAGTCGATTGACCACTCGTCTATTGGATGAAGGATCTAAGAGTCATCTCCTTAGAGATTTTCATTCTTGCAAGGGTGCCTTTCACAAAGATGTTGGTGAATATACGGCAGGGGTTAATAGCCTCACCCCCGCCCATGGGAATGCCTAGATGCTCCATGAAGCAGTCGAGTTGGATTGAAAAGCCCTCACTCTACTTGTTCCTTGAATAAACCAACTGACAGAGATTTGAGAACAAGGTAGACCGCCCAGTTAATCGACATACCTTTGGAGATGGTCGTCATGTAGTCGAATCTGTCTTGGGTATACAGGTTGAACGAACCTGCCCTACCTTGAAGTACCTTCGCTACAATATCGTTTAGAATACAGAAATGGGGATTCAAGAGCTTCTTCCCGTTTGTTCTAATCTCTGAAATAGTCTGGGCCGGAATCGCAACGTCAAAGGTGTGACCCTCAGACGGTAGTTCAAAGAACACGACGAACATCGATTCATCAAAGGAGATGAATTTGCCGTTCACCATCGTCGTTATCAAATCTCCAACCATGTTCCCGGTCTTGAAGAACTCATGCACCTTCTTTTCATACAGAACATAAGAATTGTTGAGATACTTCCTTAGGCTAGAATACTTGAGCGATCTGACATATTCACAATATCTTGTTGCTCGATAGTGTAGACTGAATCAAAGTCCACCTATATAGTGCTGTGAGAAAGGGAAACAACCTTCTTGTCAACCATTTTTGAATGTAAGAAACGGATTAGAACAGAGATAAACAAGATTACTTAGAGAGAAGGCAAAGAGAAATTTAGAGTTATAAGAAGATAGGAGGCGTAAGAATCCCAAACACATGCAAGATGTCCTTAAGTAGAATTTGAACAATCACATTTTTAACCGTTACTTTTTGAAAGAGAAGGTCCATCAATTAATTTTAGACGCCTTTCCCAAAAGTAGTCATCCTTAACTGAGTTTTAACCAAAAAAATCTTAATAGTTAAGGATATATTAGTCATTTTCTTTAACATTGAAAGACATATGTCTTCAAGTTATTTGAATTTAGAAAATAATTGTTTTAATGTTTGGGCGGGAAAATTAGATGACAACGCATATTAACAGTTGTCCTCAAATTGTCCAAAGATGAAACGTCTAACGGCACACGTAGTTAGACATCTAACCTATTGTCCACATTCTATCGTCTAAGTTGGATAGGCATCTATTTAGATGCATGTATCTAACTATGATTGTCTTACAGACGTCTAATTAGACACAGGCGTCAAATTATGCTTGAAAACACGTGTCAAACGTGTGTCTGGTTAGATGTGGGCATTTAACTACGCTTTTATCTCAGACGTCTAACCGGCGTTGGTTTTAAACCAAGACTTTTATCCAACCCAGAAACACAGAAGCTTAAATAGATACACGTCTACGTACCACTTGTTTTCTTTTAGATGACCTCGTCTAATAGACCGATTGAAGCTTTCGTCTTCGTGCATCTGTCTGAATATATTAAACATTAAATTTCCCCCTCAACTTATGCATGTTTAAAACAAATAAATGATTTGAGGTCCTCAAGACCCAAAAATAATTTTAGGGAAGAAACACTTAGTCTGTGGGAGTGGCTTTGAGAACACATGTGCCACTTGTTGATCTGTTGGAGCATAATCTCAAAAGAGTTTTCTCCATGCATTTGTCTTGTATCACCTACACAAAAATGTATTTACAGTGATTGGTACCCACATTCACTTGGGTCCTCGGTCAATCAGTCCCTTAGGAATCCATATTTGAGTTATTCTGATGGATTTCTCATTTTGTTTTGTGATAATTGCGTATGATTTAGGCTTACCAGACGTCTTCGTGCTAGTAGTTGAACTGTTAACCTTAGAGGATGTTTTTTGTTTAAAACTCCTTAACTTCTTGTCAGGTTTTGATATGCTAAACTTGTTGGTTGCTTCTTTCCTAGGTTTCAACCAGCTTACAGTTGCCGGAACATAAATAATCTCATCCTTTAAGGTTAGATCCTCACAGTTTTGATCAGTTCTATTACCAATTAAACTCCGTTTGACAAAGTTTATTGGCTTAAACTTGTTTGTTGCTGAGTTTAACTTTTCACTAGACCTATCAGGGATAACTTTGTCATATCCTAAATCAGATTGGAATCCGTAAGGCCTTAACAGACTAATCTAATATCTGACAGCTTCTCTAAACCTTGTCCAAGAACTGACTATATAAGTTAAACGTTGGTTTTTAGAAAACATTGTTTGAACCTTTTCCTTGAGTTTCTCATTTTTAGATAAGAGTTCGACCATGTTGTTTTCAAAAACTTTTGGTTCAGAAGTTTGAGATAAAATAGGTTTATCGATTTAAGATTTGGACCTTATTTCATTTTGAGAGTCATATAGCTTTCTGCACTCCATGACCATGTCATTGAGTGCAGCAATTAAGTCATATCGTGTAAACTCTTTTGAAGAGAAATCAAATACCTCAGAGTCTTCCTCTTCTCTTTCCATGAAACAAGCAACCTCTTCATCATCGCTATCACTGGATGATAAATCATTTGAGTCGCTTTGGATCCGCTTAGTTTTGTTGTCAGCCGCCATGAGAGCTTTCATCTCTTTCTCGTTGTCCTTCTTCTCCTCATCAAGTTTTGGCTTCCTACACTCCGATTTGTAATGACCTAGTTTATCACAGTTAAAACACTTCACGTTAGCCTTAGAGTTATTCTTATTATCATTGTTTTTATTTGAAGAGTTTGAATTAGAATTACTCTTCTTCATTAATTTGTCGAATTTCTTCACGAAGAGAGCCATAGAGTCGCTATTGGGAAGCCGTCATTACTTCGGTGGCGGCAGGTGACTCTTCAGTAGTCACCAATGCCTTGGTTAGAATGACAGGTGTGGAAAGCTCCTCTTCATTCCAAGATTTTATTTCAAACTCATAGGCCTTCATATCGGCTAGCAAGTCAATGAGATCCATCTTGTTGATATCTTTGGACTCCCTCATTGTCATTGTCTTGATGTCCCACTCCCTGGGCAAAGCACGCATAACTTTGATTACAACCTCTTTGTTGCTGTAAGTCTTGCCCAAGGTGGAAAGAGTGGTGATGATCTTGCTGAATGTCCCATCGAACTCATATATCATCTCTCCAGAACGCATCTTGATGTTGTCAAACTGTTGTGTGGCAACCGTGAGCTTGTTCTCTTTGGTTTGTTCGTTTCCTTCACAGAGTTGAGTCAACATCTTCCAAATTTATTTATTAGAGTTGCATGAGATGATGTAGTTGAACATGTTATCGTCAAGAGTCTTGTACAGAATGTTCATGGCCAAGTTGTCGAGGTTGTTCATGAATATTCGGTCTGTCGTGTAGTTGTATGTTACTTATATGATCAAGTATCCTCTTTCCTTCTGGAATTCTTCTCAAGAGCAAGTTCCAATTCCCGTCTTTGATGTCTCTAATTTTCGTTTTTGCGCAGTCCCTTCGGATACGGATATTTTGAAACTCCTCCTTGTCGATGATAGGCTGGTTTTCGAAGCAGGGGTCGTGCCAGAATAGAGTGCATTTCCCGTCCCCTAGTCGGATGTCATAAAGATCTACAATATCAATTCTTAGTTTAAGAATCTTTTTCAAAGACTAGCTCATACCTTCGTAAATTTTGCAGGTCCAGATGCTGGTTTCGTGTTTCATAAACCTCGTATGCACCCATTTGATCCATAGTGACTCTTGATTGCGCTAAAAGCCCACAGATGCTTGAAGGTTAGAGCATTGTTTCACTCGATACAGTTCTTCAAGTCGATGCCTCCCTGGTCCTTCGGTTTGCAGAGAGCGGTGCATTTGACTTTCTTTCCTCCTCTTCCACTACTACCCCAGAAAAAGTTTCTCATCAGCGTGTCGAGTTCCTTCAATACCTTCTTCGGAATGACCATTTGTTGCGCCTAGTAGCCAACTATGCCCATAACTACGGTTTTGATAAGTTCGATCCTCCCTGCATAAGAAAGTTTTTTCGCTGCCCAGCCAGATATCGTGTTTTTTACCTTTTCAATCAGCGGCTTGTAGTGTGAGATCTCGATCTGCTTCGCATTTAACGGAATTCCTAAGTACCTTATGGGAAAGTTGCCTTCCTTGATGCCCATGATGTTGAATATGTCCTACTTTGTTTCGTCCTTCACGCCTCCATAAAATGACACACTTTTGCTTTCATTAATAGTTAAACATGTTACCTCATAAAAGAACGTTAGTACAGCCTTAATAGTTTTAATGGAATCAACGTCTGCGTGCGCTAGAATGAACAAATCGTTAGCAAAGCATAAATGTTTTACCTCCTCTACCTCACAGAATGATATCGTTTTTGCATTTTAATGTGTAAGGAAAAGTGTTAGGATATGATTTTTATTCTTTGTAGATGAATCAATATTTGAATTCATCACATAGTCATTACACCATGTTGGTGGTTTTTTTGTCTTCCCACTTTTAGTTGTACATCTTGTGAAAAAGAAGTTTCATCTTGTGAAAAGGTAGTTTGAGAATTTTCAGATTGTTCTTGCAATGTGTGTTTTCAATTTGGGGTTCAAAAATATTTTGATTTTCTGTTTATGATTCTTCAAAAGTGTTATCTATGTAAGTATCAGTATCAGAATCAGTTTCATAATCATACAAATCAAAAACAGTTTGGTTAGTACCAGCATGATGATTATAAGAATTTTTTTCTTTAACTTTAGTTTTGTGAAAAGAGAAAATATTTTCATGAAAAAATAACATCTCTTGAAAAAATAATAGTTTCTTGTTTTGAATCAAAAACCCTGAAGCCTTTTTTTCCTGATGGATAACCTAAGAAGACACACTTACCCCCTTGGTTCAAACTTTATTTTATTTGGAAAATTAGTTTTGATATAACATAAACATACAAAAACTCTCAAATTAGAATAATTTGGTTTTAATTTATAAATAATGTGATATGGATTGTCCCATTCTAAAATTTTGAAAGGAGTTTTGTTAATAACATGTGTTATCATTAATATTAAAAATATTGGGCATTTTGGCCTGAAACATACATGACCGAGCTACTTGAAGAAGAAATTGGTGTTTTCTTTCTACCACCCCATTTTTTTGGGTGTGTAGACACACGATTTTTAATGTAAAGTCCCATTTTTCTTTAAAAAATATTGACATTTATTATTAACAAATTCACTACTATTATCTGTCCTAATAATTTTGACAGCCAAATTGAATTGAATTTTGATCATGGCATAGAATTCAATGAATGTTTGGATAACAAGAGTTTTACATTTAATCATGTAAGTCCATGTGAATCTACTATAATCATCAACAATGGTTAACATAAAAGGATAATTTATAAGTAAATTTTCTTTGTATGGTCCTCAAACATCCATATGAACAATTTCAAAACAGTGTGATTTTAGAAATACTACTACTAAAAGGCAATCGTTTCAATTTAGAGACAAAACAAATATCACAATAAACAATATCATTTTTATTAAAAGAAAAAATATATGCTTTAATGCAACATCAGAAAGGTGTCCAAGTCTCTTATGAAGTAATTTGAAATCAGTACAATTATGTAGTATAGCATTTTTTAAACCGGATTTAAATCCTACGTTTTCAAACAAGTACAAGTTTTGAGATAATTCTTCAGCTCCTATGGTGATGTTGTCCTTAAGATTCTGCAATATACAACAAGTAGGCGAAAATTGAATATTTGAATTATTAATTAGATAAAAAAAATATTTCACATGCTTATTAAAATTTTAAAATATCATATATATTTTAGTACCCAAAGGAAATTTTCATCTCCAATTAGAGCAGGGATAGTTTATAAAAAACTATTCCCGTGGGAATCAAGGCGAGCATGATTAGTGTTTAGAAGAATCAGAATTGGGAACGGAATTTATTCCCTTAGGCCTCGTTTTATCTTTGGGTTATAAGGATAATACCTGAGTTTCTTCTAAAAAAACCCATGTTCGACCAAATTAGGTAAAAAAACTAAGTTTTTTTTTCTTCCAGTTTTACCCTTCTAATTATTTACTTATTTCTATTTTATCTTATCCTTTACTCTCCTCTCCTCTCAAATCTCATTTCCACTGATTCATTATCAAATGTCAGATAATTCAGATTCTCTCTATAACCCAAATCATATTTGACCTCATTATCAATTATCAGATATGATTCAGATTCTCTTCTAACCCATTTGATCTTCCTTTCTCCTCTGATTTTTCCACTCACTCAACCTGATCAGTTCCTTCAACACAACCTTTATCAGGAATCTGATCAGAAATCAGTGAATATTTTCAGCGAATATTTTTAGCGAATATGAAGCAGGTAAGATTCGTTCTCATCCTTCATGATCAATTTTTATCATTCATCAACCCTATATAAACTTGATCATTGATACTTTGTAGTTACCTGGAAATAACTCGTTTAAAAAAAATCTAAGATCTTCGTCGCATCCTAATTCCATGTGAACGGCTGCAACTCCAAGTTAATCTTCTATTCTGTTCTCATATGCTTTTCATTTTGTATACTGATTAGTACTGCTTTTCATTTCGTATGCGGTTTAGTACCGTTCTTTGAATAAAGAAATTTTTAGTTTGAATATATTATGATTAGTGTTGCTTTTCATTTTGTATGCCGATTAGTATTGCTTTTCATTTCATTTTGTATGCTGATCATCAGTAAGATTTCCGTTAAAAAGATTTTTTAGTTTAAACATATATTAATTACTACTTGTGAATGAGCTAATTAAAAAATAATAATAATAATTAAAATTATAATTATCATTATTATATATAATTATAATGCAGTCTGTGAATTATTGTGAATGAAGTAATTTATAAAAGAATATGAATTTGTGTATTGTTTTGGTAGAATATTTAAGTTATAGAAAAGAATAATACATGTATCTATTGTATCGATGTATTTATTTGGTAGAATATTTAAGTTATATAAATGATGTATATATGGTACAATAGATATGATAGTATATGAAGATAATATTACCTGCTGGATTTTATAATAATAACTTCCCTTTAGTTAGGAAAATGAGTTTGTCAAAGTGGCAAGGTATTGCTCCAAATACTGCGGAGTGGGAAGCATGTCCCGAAAGAGTAACCTACTTTTTGAACTATTAGTCATTGAAAAAAAGAATAAAAAACTTGTAGAAGGAGAGCTTCGGAAACCACATGTGAAATGTTGGTTGAAAAATTTTGGGAGAGATTTAGAATTTATCACACAAATGAACAATTCAAAAACCACTTCAAAAATAAAAAATAAATTATGGAACTTGATATGCCGGGCTAGAAAATCAACTGGAATCGGATTTAACGACACAAAAGAGATTACGGCCTCAGACGAATGGTGGGAAGAACATAAGTTAATAATATTTCAATTGAAATTAGAAAGTCAATCCATAATAAATTTTTATTGGATTCTAATTTTATTGGAATATTTTTTTTAGAATTGGAAAGGGCTATTACAATTAAAAAAACAAACAAATAGCAAATTATGACTTGTTGGAAAAAAAATTAGGGCTCATCGTGCTGCTACTGCTGAAAATATGGAACATGCATTAAATATAGACGAGGGGTCTGGCGATTCTGATAAAACCATTGATGAAGGTTTTTATGACCCACTTGTTGATAACCAGAGCCAAGGTACGGAGTCTAATTATGACAGTTCAGTGAGCAAACGAAAAGCAAGTTCATCCAATGCACCCAAAAAAACGCATGGTTATCTCCTTGCAAAAAAGTAATTTCTATGTTCTTTCAAGAGAAAGATAAGCACAAAGAGAAATCTGACTACATGAATATATCGGAACCGTATGAACACACGAATGATAGTATGTAGTTTGCACACGGTTCTATAAATCCATCGGTGGGGTCTCAACCTTCTATAAAGAAGTGTATAGACACAATGCTTAAAGTACACAAAATTAGTAGCAGATCAGAGCTCTACAGAGTTAGAATGAATGTTTTCAGTGCCCTTACAGATCTAATGGTTAGTTTCTTGGCAATTGATGATCAAGAAGAACAATTAGACTATCTTCGGTTCATAGTTGATGAAAATAAGCATATTCGTCCAGGAACAATGAATAAAGATCTCCCAAGTCATCAACCTGTGACCTTAATTTTCCACCATACTATCCTTACCCACCACCACCGGATTATTGATCTGTTGTATTTGTTATTTAACCACTATCGTATTAATTATGTATGAGTTTTTTTTAAGGTATTTAAGTACTTTGTTTAATTATGTGTCACCTTTATAATTAATATATTATTATTATTATATGTTAATCTATGAATGTATTTTATAATTATATAGTTTAATTTTTATATTTTCATTACATTGCAGGAAAGAAATGGATCATTCTAATTTACCACCAGAGTTAGACGAATATGATCTATCTTTCTTAACATTATTGATGGAGATATTGGGAGACACGTTCAATTATTCATTAACACGCCCAATGAAGGATCCTTCTACTCGAGGTATGGAACTTGTACAAGTGATAATGACTGACAATGAGAAATGTCTAAACATGATTAGAATGGAGTCTCATTATCTTAGACTACTTATAGAACAACTTGTACAAGTGTATGGGTTGCCTATTTTACGATCTTCAATTCGATTTGAGGAACAAGTGGTGATGACCTTACAATATTTAGCACATGTTCAGAGTATGTCTTGTGTGGGAATAACATTTGGTCACTCTAAACAAACAGTATCTCGATACGTTTCAATGGTACTAAAGTCCCTTCATCGACTAAGTATTGTTGAGATACAACCGATTTATCAAAATATTATACATCCAAAGTTTACAACAACACCATTACGTCAAATATTTAAAGTTTCAATTTATTTTTTTAATTTTATATGTGTTGTCTTATGTAAGAAATTATATAATTTATGTTGTCATATGTGCAGAATTGCATTGGTGCTATAGATGCTACTCACGTGGAAGTGTATCCTAAAGCAGAAAATTTGTATTGTTGGCATGCACGATCGGGGCACACAACCACTAACATAATAGCAATATGTAACCATGATCTCATGTTCACTTATTTTGTGTCTGGTGCAGAAGGATCAATGCACGACTCAACGGTGCTTGATATAGCACGACATACTCCTCAATATCTTTTTCCACATCCACTCTCGGGTAGGTTAATTAAACACATATCAGGTTTATTGTAAATAATACTATAACTAATTATTAATTTGTTACATGAAAATATTATCTGGTTGATTCTAGGTATTCAAATCAAATAGGGTATTTAGCCCCATATCCTCGAACAAATTATCATCCACATCATTTCGGAGGAGTACTTCCTTCTACGAGAAAAGAAATGTTCAATATGCAACACTCTTCGCTCAGATCAACCATAGAGAGGACATTCGGAATTTGGAAAAATAATTGGCGAATTATCTCAAACAGAAAATCATTACATGGATTTAATCTTAAGAAACAACTTCAAATAATTCAAGCAACTGCAGGTTTACATAATTTTGTTCGGAAGAATAATATAGAAGTCATAGTGGATGATTACCCCTAACGATGACATTGAAGTACTAGTAGACGATGATATTTTATTGTCGCTTAATGTTTTACCTCGTAATGAAATGGATCAATTTCGAGATGAGCTTTCTTAAAAAGTGTATGATGGTATCAGACATGAATAAATTATAATTTTATATGGGTTGTTTAAGATTTTATTGTCATTACTTTTTTTATTTGAATGTCATGTATTATATCAATACAAATACAATTTTGATAATAGATGTGTTTATATAAGATTGTTAGAGTTGCAATATTTTTTTTTTAAATTACATTATAATATTTTTTATTTTATTAAATTGAAAAAATATGAACTTAAATTAATTAATATATTTATTTAAAATTATGGTTTATAGTTAGTTTATATAAAAAATAAAGTTAGAATAAATTTGTTTATAAATATTTAATTTAGATGAGGTATTTTTATAAATTAATTAATATTTGTTAAATAAATATATAAATTTTATTTTTTAGCATAATTATTTATTTATTTGAATTATTTAAAATTTAAATGTTACGATAAATAATATGATATGTTATAGTTAGATTTATATGGTGTTTTAATTTTTATTTAAGGTAATTAATAAAAATAATATTAAATTTAATTAAAGGGTAATTTTGGTGTTTTAATTAATAAAATGATTTATTTGAGTTGTGATGGGATTGTGAAGTTTAGGATAAAACCTGGGTTTTATCCCAATAACCCAAAGATCAAACGAGGCCTTAATTTATCTCTATGCAACAACACTCGTCTCCTCACCATATTCCTTTCATATCATGATATTATTATAATTTAACTTCTCAAAATTTAATTTCTACATCCTTCCCCAAACTAACATAATTAACTTATTTCTTAATTTTTTTATTTTATTTTTTAAAATTGAACGTTTTTATTAATATTATAACATATTATTAAATTCATTCTAAATTTAATTATTTATATTATATATATATATAAATATTTAAATTATTATTTTTATAAATTTAGTTATTTATATTTTAATATATATTTAAATTGTTATTTTTATAAATTTAATTATTTATATTTTTAATATATATATTTATATATTCAAATTGTTAAATTATAATTTATAAAATGGTTTTAATAATGAATGGATAAAATTAAGTTAAATTATATATATATATAATTGCTAAGTCATATAAGTATATTAATATATTTAAAGATAACAATAAGATGTTGTAATACATTGGTAAGTACACTCGCATGTTGTTAGGATCGGGGACGCCCTTGGAGGACCGGGGGTGTTTCCGGTTTTTGTAAGGGTAGCCGCTTACAACAACACAACACACAATTTGGTGATAGTCCGGTTAGAGACTATGACCTTTCTCAGCACTTCGCAAACTGTCACAGACTCTTGAACCGGGTTCAAGGGCGAAAATGTCTGTTTCAGTCTGAAGCAACGTACGCGACTTGGATGAGGTTTATGAGGAGTCGGTTTTAGAGATATGAGTGGACCGGTTTTTATTAAGGAGTAAGATTATGTTTCGGTTAAAGTGTTTCGGTTTTAGTGTAAATAAGCAGGAAATGAGTAAAGAGACACGAGACAAGATTTTTTATGGATGTTTGGAGCAAACCCTCCTACGTCACCCCTTCTTCTCAAATTATGAGAAGGATCTCCACTAACTTTCAAAGTTACAACAATTATACTGTCGGTCGAGCCTAACTTGCTATTCGCCGGTTACACCAACTCACTCTTGATGTAATACACTAACACAACACAAACAAAGCTTTCGGTAAATAACACAACAGTTTTGGATCGCGCGTGAGATTTTTTTCTCTCTCTTAAGATGTTCGTTACTTTCTGTTAATGAGGTCGCTTCGTCTTCCTTTTATAGTGAAGAGCATTCCAACGGTCACTTTCTTCTCTCAATGTGGGATTGGTCAATTCAAATTCACAAAGGTTCAGAGAGGTTGCTTGCACGTTTCAACTTCCTGACACTTGGCAAGCATGCAGATACCTTTCAGGTATAAATGACGTAGCCGGCTGGCCGATTTGGACACGTGTCAGGCATGCACCTTCCGGCTGTCTGAGTCGGATCTGCAGATCATCATTGTTTTCCTCGCATGCTTCTGATCCGGATCTTATCTTCTTTTATTTTCCCAAGACACGTCTATTTCGTCACATTACGTCATCTTTGTAGTTCGTAGTTTCTGGTTGACTCTTTCATAGTATGATCCGGCTTGGAATGTAAACTTTTTCTTTGTTAGCCGGTCTGTTGAGAATGTTGAGATATGTTGATACCGGTTTCTCTTGATCATGGATTGATCATCTGGAGCCGGATTGCTTTTATATGTTCCTCAGCCAATTTATCAAGTTCCAGCCGGTTTATACGAGTCGATCTGTTCCTGCACATAAGATTTAATAGTAGTTTAGTTTTCTGGCCGGTTTTAAAAATCATCTTACTTAATTTTTCTATCAATTTCTCCCTTTTTGATTATTTAGAATAAATATTCAAAAATCGTAAAGTATGGCCGGTTTGAAAATTAACTTACTTAATTTTTCTATCAATTTCTCCCTTTTTGATTATTTAGAACAAATATTCAAAACTCGTAATGTATGGCCGGTTTAAAAATTAACTTACTTAATTTTTCTATCAATTTCTCCCTTTTTGATGTTTTTCTTTAAGAAAAATTTCAAAACATGTTCGATTTTTCAAAGTATATCTGATAAAATCATTACTTGAAAATGTTAGAAAAGTAACTTAGTTCTGAACCAAAACCCAAACAAAAGTAAATTGTTCATAAGAAAGAAATAAGCTAAGGATTGGATGATCCCCCTTTTCGTTTTCTTTCTCCTTCTGCTTCCTTTCTTCCTCCTCTCTCGCCTTCCATTCCCGTTCCCTTCTGTCAGCGTCAATGCGCCAACCGACAAATACACTTGATATGCCGGGAGTTCTCTTTTTGAATCCGAATCCGCCGCTTACTGGTCTGGATGGGCGAGATGGTTGTGCAACTATCGGACCGGAACTCGGACATGCGGTTGAAACGTCAACTGCTTTCTTCTTTCGCCGGTTGAGTCGTGCAGCGTCTTCCTCTTCTTCTTCATCTAGAGGTTGTTCAAATTGTCCGACGGGTTGAAACTCTTCTAGTCCGCTTCGTTCCGCCAACTTCATCACAGCCGCAACCGCCTTTCGTTTGTTCTTGTTCCTCGTTTTCATGGAGTGCGAGGCTTGAGCCGGTATGGGTTCCGGTTGAGCGGCCTTTTTTTCATCATTGTATTGCTTAGCCAGCTCATGATCTTTTCTTCGATTTCCTTCCTTAACCGTTCCCTCTCCTCGTCTTCGTCTTGAAGTTTCTTGGCGGTTTCGGCATCAGCACGGATCTGCGCTTGAGTCTTATTAACTTGAAGTTTGGACAACTCCTCAATCTGAGCTACCATGGCCTGCATCATGTCGAGTAAAGGAGCGGTTGCGGTTTGAATAGATTCGGTGATCATCGACTTGATTGATGTTTGAACGGTTTCGGCAATCTCTGAGTGAATTGATGCCCGGACGGTTTCAGTCAGATTGGTTTCAACGGTTGCAATTTTCTCATCTGTAGCAATATTGTACTTGTGAAGACAAGAGATAATTGTGTCAACAACTACTCCCTTCACTTGCTCAAGTCCCGGAGCCTGATCAGTCTGTTGAGGGGCACTGCTCCGGTTTTCAGCTGTTTTGGAGGACTCTCCGGTAACAAAGAAGGGTTTGCTTTAAAAGAGATCGGCATGAGTTAAGACATGTTTGCACGCGTCCCTCCATTTTGCTTCGAGCCGGTCAACACTTTGAATGAGATTATTACGCACCGTGTGAAACCGCTCAAGCATTCTTGACTCCATTGGAGTTAGTTCCGTCCCTTCTACCTCCCTCATGGCATCTTCCACTACATGCAACCTGGCGTACTCTTGTATCGCCATAGTTTTGGAGAATGCGGCTTGTATTACGTCGGTGTCTGTTAACTTTAGAGCCTCTTCTTCTAAGTCCAAAAGTTTCTCCCAATGTTTGTTACCGTTAAGATCGGGGATCATGTCTGAAAGCTTCGTTTCACAACGTAGCTTGA
This sequence comes from Impatiens glandulifera, assembly GCF_907164915.1. Lineage (NCBI taxonomy): Eukaryota > Viridiplantae > Streptophyta > Magnoliopsida > Ericales > Balsaminaceae > Impatiens > Impatiens glandulifera. Next base: position 25,639,483 of record NC_061867.1, read on the forward strand.
CCCATAAGTGGTACGAAGAAGCCACCTCTTTAGCTTCTTCGTTCATATCCTTGATGAATTTCTGGAACATTTCCTCCTCTTCTTCTGCCGAGACGGGAACCTTGGCTTCGGTCATAATCCCAGTTTGTGGTCCGGTTTGGGTTTCATTGTCTCCTTGCGTCGGAGAGTCCTCGCGCATGATTTCCTTTCACTTGTTAACATGAGGTGGACCTTCAGATGTGATTGTTGGATTCGTTGGCCCGTCTTGAGCCGGTTGGATAATGGATTCGTTTGGAGCGGATTTGTCCCTAGCCGAATCGGATGGTTCTTTCTCTTCGTTGTTTCCCTCCTAAGCCGGAGGATTGATGTTTTCTGTTTTGGCCGTTTCTTCGACCGGTTACCTCAACCCGATCAGTTGTCTTGAGAAGGCTTGTCACATCGTCTTCGGTTTCATCAACAATGTTTTGGACCACGTCCACTATATCCTCTGAGGTTCTTAAACCTACGTCGGCCATTATTTCATCGAGGTTTTTGGCTGGGGATTTGGAGTTTTCAGAATGAGTACTAACCTCTTCAGTCGGATTCTCCTTCGAGTTTGACTGAGTTTCTTGGCTCCCCGAGGGTTCGGTTTGCCTTGATGATGGGGATTCGGCTGGGTTTGGATGGACTGTGTTGATTGGAATCGGCTGGAAGACATCTGCGGTTCTCTTTGGTGAATGATCCGAGGAAAGAGTTTTCTCGGAATCTGCCGGTTTGTTGGAGCTTTTCTTCGCCGACTTCTTCTTTCTTCCCTTCTTCTGTTGGGCTTCGGCTTGAACTGCCTTTTCCTTAGGATCGGCTTGTTTTGAGCTTTCACCAGCCGGTGCAGATGAGCTGGTTCCTTTTGATGATTTGGTTCTCGATGACTTCGGCTTAGCCGCTTTAGCAATTTTCTTGCTCATCTGTTCAGAGTTGAGGACATTACCTGATGAAAGCGGTTCACCTTCACCAAGTTCAACATGAAGGAATTGTAGGATCTTTCCTATTTGCATAACGTAAGCCTGAACTCGGCCATCCTTCTTTACCACCATCTTGCAGAACTGTTCGAATAGAACGGTTCCCCAGTCGATCTTGTCACCGCGGACAATCTCCATCAACATCTTCAATTTCAGCTTGGTCAGGTTATCGAAGTTGCCTCCTTTACTCTGAAGTGATCTTGAGATTATGTTCAGCAGCCATCTGAACTCCGGCTTGAGTTTGTTCTTCCGGCTGGAGTGGGTTACCAGATCCTTGTCATTAGCTCATATGGCCAACCGGACCGCGTTGGATTCTGCATCTGTTAAGCTTGATTTGAAGTTCAGCCCGGTATTTGGCAAACCGAGCGCTTCTGAGAATATTTCCTCCGTGATATTAACTGTATTGCCGTTCACGGTGGCGGAGACCGTCCTCTTCGTCAGAGTCGTCGTCGCCAAGAACTCCACAACTTCAGTCGGGTGCACGAAGAACGGACCAGAAAGATATGTCTCTAATTCAGAATCTCTTAACGATTGCAGCACGGCCTTGTGTTCGTCCGCAGCGTGTTCGTCGATATCGTTGAAATCGACCTGCAACATGTACTGAAATGGTGCTTTTATCTAGAGCCATGATAAGATTGTGAATAGAGAGGATGAAGAACAGCGATGATCGGAGATCAGAGAGAGTTCGAGATTTTAGAAAGAGAAAACTTGTGCAAATAATGAACCGTTTTGAACTTATATAAGAAGCGGTTTTGAACGGTTAGAAGTTAAATCGTCACTTGTTTTTGAGTTTTGGCGCCAAATTTCCCTCCAAAAGTTACTGCAGTAACTTTAAGCGGTAAATGCGTAGAATACTATGGGCGGCAATTTTGTGCGGTAAAACTGTGGGCGGTAAGTTTTTCGAACTTTTTCAGATTTTGTTTGAGATTTTGATTTACCGGAAATTTTGTTAACCGGAAGCTTTGATCAACATGAAGTCTTTTGTTTATTCAGAATAGAACCGGAAAGAAGATTAATGTGAGAACCGGAGACTTTTAATAATGTGAAATTTTATAAATATATCTGAAACATAAGGGGATTAAATGGTTTTCCGGTCTTACAACAAAATGACCAGAAAACCGGAAAATACATAGAATCAGAGAAGATCGAGCCACTCCCCCTCGATCATTCTGTCAACCCACTTGTCCACGGTGTTGTCGGGTGTCCGTTCCTCAATCCTCGATATCCATCTGTCCAGCATGGATAGAGTCATGGTGTTGGCCGGTCCGACAGGAACACCGGGCCCGAGGTTGCGACAATGAACCTCCAAGTATTGGCTGATTTGGGGAGAAAAACTGATCCTTCCCCTTGGAGCAGAAACAAGCTTCTTCAAGTTGTTGAAGAGGTAGGTAGCTCAGTTTACGGGCGATTTGCGGACGATGGCTATCATGATGTCGAAGGCCTCCCGGTGATAGTTCTGGTTGGGCATTCGGCCCATGATAGACCGCTGAACCAAGTCATGAAAGACTTGGTATTAAGGAGCAAGGTCATACTTCTCTCCGTGGTCATCGACCGGATCGATGGATGAGGAGAAGATGAAGCCGTAGTCTTCCTTAGCCGGAAAGGACGACGTTGGGAAGTCGGAAAATCCTTCGGTTGGAAGGTTGAAGAAATGAGCAAAATGTTCTTCGGTGATCCGAAGAAATCTCCCGTCAATGATGGTTCTTATGCTACCATCGTCAAGGATGTGCCCGTTGTTGAAAAACTCAAACACCTCCTCTTCAAGGATGGTGTTCGATCCTTGAAGAAAGCCTTGAAGTCCCGATTCTACAATCGGTGCGAAGATGGTTTCTAGAAACCGGGCGTTCAACATTTCACGGAAGTTGACAATGATTGTATTTCTTAGCTCGGCATTCATTTTGGAGGGGAATAAGAATGAAGATCGAATGAAATTCTTGAAACTTAGAGAGAGAGGAATATATGAAGTGTGTTTTGATGAAGAAGGGTGGAGCCTCTTTTATAGTGTGGGCGGTTGGTTGCATTTAATGAGAATATTTGAAAAATCAGACCGTTTATGTCTGGTCATAAATGCTTTATCAGTTTTCAAGAGGATAAGTGCTTTGTCTGGTCTAATCGGATCAAGCATGCTTCTTGGAAAGCGAATATTTCAGTTTTGAAGACTGATTTGATTTGGTTTGATACGGCGCATTTAATGTTGATTATTTCTTTAGGATTTCTTTGTTTTTGATCGAAAAAGAAAGAAATGATTTTAATTAAAAAGAGTATCAAACCGGTAGTACAATAAAATTACCGGTTTGGTGAATGGGAAAACGAGATGAAGAAGGTTTAAATATTTAATGAACCGGCAGCTTGATTCCTCTTGGCCTTTGCGGCTTCCCACCGGTCAATCAGCTCCTGGATTCTCTCCTTCGTGAGCACATGCTTTGGATGGAGAGTGACGAAAGGTCCGGAGTGAATATCCAGACTAGCATAGAAACTGCTTAGCTGAGGAGCATAACCGGTTTTGTTTGAAAGAATCATCTTCTTCAGGTTGCTGAAGATGATCCAAGACCAGTTTACCGGTGTCCCAACCGTAACGGCAATCATCATCTCGAAGAGCCTCTTGGGGTAGTAGTAGCTTTTCTCTCTACCCAGAACTGACTTTCCCAGAATCTCACATAGAAGCTGGTACTTGTGAGAGAGTTGGCTCTTAGCACCCCAGGGTCTAACCGGGATGTCGGAGTTGGAGAACCGATGACACATTTCTTCAATTGTCACCAGAGAGTAAGTAAGATCGGTTACCCCTTCAGTGGGTAAACCGCAGTATTCAGCGAAATCCGTCTCGCTGAATAGGAAGGACTGACCATAAACTCGTGCAACGATTATGTCTCGATGCACCTCTTTTGCAGTTTCGAAGAACTCGTCGACTACCAAGTAGTCGAGGATGAATCTGTTCTCCAAAAATCCTCTTAGACCGCTTCTTTCAACGGCTAAGAACATTTCTTTGACTTCATGGTCTTCGTATTGGTAAAAGGAGTTGAAGTCAGCCGAGAGAATTTTTTCTTTGGAAGTGGGTCGGAGTTCATGATCTTGAGATAGTTTTTAGCTCAAGAGAGTTTTTGTGAATAGTGAATTTTGTGAAGTGTTTGTGAGGATCAAAGGGTTGTTTATATAGCCAGGGGTTCGGCTAGATCAATAGGTTAAGCATGCTTAGTGATGTCATCAATTAGTTAATAGGTTTTAACTTGTTGAAGTGTATAATGTTTATTTCCAATGCAAAGTTAATTATTACTAGGATATTCATGATGACAAAAATCTATTGACAAGATGTTAGTCTCCCTCTCTTGATGATGGACACATGTCGTCATCTCGATTGAGGCAAACTATTTTATCAATTACAGGCTTCATTTTTCAAGGTTTGCATAAAAACATGGTTAGTTGTCCCAGATTAACCGGAAAAGTTCAATTCATCTAAACCGGAATGCATTTGTACTAATCGGTTTTCCATGCCCGGTTTTAATTGGATATTTTTTTCCGGTGTGAAGAAATGTTGAATTGCATCAACGTTTGTTCAGCTTTGGATTAAGTTTATCCACCTCTGCCAGGTCATTTCAACCGCGTAGTAAGTATACATGTGGTTTGACATCATGAAGTAATCAGGCATAACCGGAGACTTTCTCCCGGTTAGCATCCTTGAATTTTTAATGGCCTATTTGAATATGGTTTGAGAAGCGAGAGCTTCTCCCTGAACACATATCCCGGTTTTTCATGATAATGTAAACAGTATGTATAATTATGGTATAAGTTGCTTGACATCAGTAAGTCCTAAAATGTTTCTGAAATGAGAGAACTTAGCTTCCTGTAGCGGTTTGGTGAAGATATCAGCTACTTGTTGCTCGGTTGAGACATATTCCAGCCGGATGTGCTTCTCTTGAACATGCTCCCGGATGAAATGATGTCTTATGTCAATGTGCTTCATTCTTGAGTGCAACACCGGATTGTATGTAATCGCTATCGCACTGGTGTTGTCACAGAATATTGGTGATTCTTCAGTTATTACTCTGAAATCTCTTAGTTGTTGTTGGATCCAGAGGAGTTGTGCACAGCAGCTTCCGGTTGCTATATACTCTGCCTCTGCGGTTGATGTTACAACTGAGGTTTGTTTCTTGTTGCTCCATGTAACGAGCTGGTCACCCAAGAATTGGCAAGTTCCATTTGTACTCTTTCTATCGATTTTGCATGCTGCATAATCCGCGTCTGAGTAACTTATGAGGTTGAAACTTGAGTCTTTTGGGTACCAAAGTCCCACATCTTGAGTTCCCTTTAGATATTTAAATATTCTTTTAGCCGCGGTATAGTGTGATTATTTTGGATTGGCTTGAAATCTCCCGCATACTCCAACCGCAAAGAGGATGTCTGGTCGGCTGGCTGTTAAGTAAAGCAGGGATCCAATCATTCCCCGATATGTTGTGATTTCAACGGCTTGACCATCCTCATCTTTGTCTAGCTTTACGGAAGAGCTCATTGGTGTAGCCGCCTCAGCGCATGTGTCCATTCCAAACCTCTTCAGCAGTTCGGCTGTGTACTTCGGCTAGCTTATGAATGTTCCGGTTTCAATCTGTTTAACCTACAGTCCTAGGAAGAAACTCAGTTCTCCCATCATACTCATTTGAAATTTATCAGTCATCATTTTCGAGAATTTATCACATAGTTTTGAATCGGTTGATCCAAAAATAATATCATCAACATATATTTGAACAAGTAATATGAAAGCTGACAATGCTTCATCCACCTTTTTCGGCTCAATTTGTGATATGAAAGCTGAGTTTTCATAGTGTTCCAAATTCTGTTGCCTAGTTCGGACGGGTGAGGATATGTTACCTATTACTAGTTCAAGAGGATGATTTTTGTTCCTTCTGAGGTTTATCCGAGATGTGTCTACCAAGCTTTCGGTTGGCTGATCAAGGTTAGACTAATCAGTAGGCTGAACAGAGTCAGACCGACCGATTTCTTCAGTTGAGACTGAATAGTCAACTTTCTGCAGTAACGCGGCTTGAACAGGCTGAGGTTCAGCATCAACCGCTTGATCATTGACAAAGCATCTAAAAACCGGAACCTCATCTTCATCATCAGAATAGATATTGAAGTTTTCCATTCTGTTGTGAAGGTCGAAGGGTAATGCAGTGTTTCGTTCAACCGATTTATCAAAAACAACGTGGGATATTTCTTCAACTGTTAAAGTCCTAGTATTATATATTCTATATTCCTTACTTACAACCGAATATCCCAACATTATTCCTTCATCGGATTTAGCATCAAAAGCGGTCAAATAATTTTTGCCGTTGTTGTGAACAAAACATTTACTACCAAAAATTCGAAAATATCGTATGTTTGGAATCCGATCATAGTATATCTCAAAATGAGTTTTGGAAAAGCGTTTAGTTACTAAAGACCGGTTTTGAGTGTAACATGCGGTGTTGATAGCCTCATCCCAAAACTTTTGAGCAATACCCGAATCGGCTATCATTGACCTTGCGGCTTCCTTGAGAGTTCGGTTTCTTCTCTCAGCCAGGCCGTTTTGTTGAGGAGTTCTAGCACTAGACAACTCATGCCTAATACCGGAATCATTAAGAAAAGTAGTTAATCTGTTGTTTATAAACTCAGTTCCTCTATCACTTCTGATTTTGTTTACCCGAATAGATTTTTTATTTTGTATTCTCAAAATCAGTTTGATCAGGTTTGGTGTTGCTTGATTTTTAGAGGCTAGAAATGTTATCCAAGTAAATTTAAAGTAATCATCAATAACTACCGTGGTATATTGCATGCCTCCTAAGCTGGTTACTCTAACCGGACCAAACAGATCCATATGCAGGAGTTCTAAGCATCGTTCAGATTGATAATTTCCTTTACTTTTAAAAGATAACTTTATTTGTTTACCCATTTGACATGCAGCACACACTTTATCTTTTGAAAATTTAACATTTGGAAAACCGTGAACTAGTTCCTTAGAACATATGAAGTTTATTGTTTTGAAGTTCAAATGGTTTAGCCGTTTATGCCAGAGCCAATTTGGATCATTTCCAGCTATCATGCATACAGGTTTTTCAAAATCAGTTTTCCAATCAACTTTGTAGATGTTTCCCATTCGGTTACCGGTTAATAAAATGTCATTTTGATGATTCTTAACTAAGAATGCATTCTTATGAAACTCAACTTTGTATCCTACATCACACATTTGACTGATGCTTAATAGGTTAAAATGCAAGTTTTCTACAAGCAGTACATTATTTATAGACAGGTTACCATGGAAAATCTTACCCTTGCCCACGGTTCTACCTTTCGAGTTGTCACCAAATGTGATAACCGCTCCGGTTTCATATGTGATGTCTGCTAGCAGCTTATCGTTGTTGGTCATGTGCCTTGAGCATCCACTGTCCAGATATCATTCCGAGTTCTTTAGTCGGTTGCTTCTCATAACCTGTAAAAGAAAAATATTTACACCCTTTTGGTACCCACATTCAGTTGGGTCCATGGTTGATTAGTCCCTTTGGGATCCAGACTTAAATAAGTCGGGTCACTTTCCCGGTATCTGTTCTTATGGTATTCGGCTTAACTTCTTGATCCTTGCTCAAGAGTGCCTTATATCGTGGTGATGAATGTTTTTGAAGTCGAGATTTACTTGTTTTATTTTGTTTATTTTCTGTCCGGTTGGCTTTCCTTCTCTCAGGATGAAGCCATTTTTTTGATTCAGTTGGATTTACATATTTTAGTTTCGGTTTTATGACAGTTTCTGCCTCATTGTTGGTTGAAGAGCTCTTGACAAATCTTATAAATGGAAGATTGTCTTTTGTGAGTTTCATCCCGTTAGATGGTTTGGTCTGTTTGATTTGTTTTGTTTATATCCAATACCAAATCTACACTTAGGATGTCTTTTATAGTTACACATCTGATCTACGGCTTTACGAGATCTTTCCCATGCAGCCGTAACATACAGTGCTCGTTCATCGACTTCAGTTACCGGTTGAACTGTCTCCTCATTTTCTAAGGATAGTTCAGTCGATTCATACACTGTGGTTTCGCATGATTCATCAATAATACCACTTAACTCTACGGTTTTATATTCTACCGAAGTCGGTATGTACGCAGATATATTTCTGAACTCAGCGATCATTTCGTTGAGTGCAGAAATCAAATCTTCTTTAGTGAACTCATCAGAAGAGAAATCAAATACCTATTCGTCGCTTGCCATGAAGCATGTTACTCTTTCCTCATCATTCTCGTTGTCGAAATACGCCCATTCGCTTCCACCATCGGATGCAATGAGTGTCTTCTGTATTTCCTTTCCCTCATCAGCTTGTTGGTTATCGTTTCTCCGGTAATCGTTCCGTTGGTTGTCATTTCTCCGATAGTCATTTCCTTGGTAGTTGTTGCCCTAGTACCGGTTGCCTTGGTAGTTGTTGCCTTGGTAGTTGTTGCCTTGATAGTTGCCTTCCGGTTTTCTGTCGTCTCTTCTCGGTTTTCTGCATTCTGACCAGAAATGTCCGAAACCATCATAGTTATAGCATCTTTTATTTGATTTATCTACATAATTGTAATTAAAGTTGTTGTTAGATGGTGGATGGTTCTTCTTCATGAATCTCCCAAATTTTTGAGCTAACATCGCCATCACATCTTCACTAATCTGATCAGCGTTTTTGACTGGAGCCGGAACGGTTGATACTTGGACCGCCGGTTCCACCGATGTAACCAAAGCTCTGGTTGCGGTTGACGTAGATGCCTCATCTTCGATCCAAGACTTAATCTCGAACTCGTATGCTTTTAGATCCTCAAACACGTCATGCAACTTCATCTGCCCGAGGTTGCGTGATTCCCTCATCACCATGGTTTTGATACCCCATGTGCTCGATAGTGATCTTAAGGCCTTAATGATTACTTCTCGGTTGTCGTATCTTTTTCCGAGTGTTTGAAGCTCGTTGACTACGCTGGTGAACAGGTTTCTAAATTCCTTCATGTTCTCCCCCGGTTTCATCCTGATGTTTTCATATTTTTGTGTAGCCACCAAGATTTTGTTCTCCTTTGTTCTTTCGTTTCCTTTATGGATCTGAATGATCGTCTCCCAGGCTTCCTTTGAATTATCACAGGCTGATATCTTGTTCAAGGTATTATCGTCTATAGCCTTATAGATGTGCCTCATGCAATGGTTGTCCAGGTTGCTCCGTCTTCGATCTTTAGTTGTCCATTCATCTAACTTCTTATTGATCTTGATTGGCCCTTCTTTCAGAACTCTTCTCATCTCATCATCTAGAGTAATCAGATGTAGATACATCTGTTTATTCCAGCTGTTAAACGCTTCACTGTTTAGCATTGGTGGCTTGTCGTTGTGGGTCAAGCTTCCCATCTTCTTCGGTTGCTTGAGTGCTAAGAACCTTGCTCTGATACCACTTGTTAGGATCGGGGACGCCCTTGGAGGACCGGGGGTGTTTCCGGTTTTTGTAAGGGTAGCCGCTTACAACAACACAACACACAATTTGGTGATAGTCCGGTTAGAGACTATGACCTTTCTCAGCACTTCGCAAATTGTCACAGACTCTTGAACCGGGTTCAAGGGTGGAAATGTCTGTTTTAGTCTGAAGCAACGTACGCGACTTGGATGAGGTTTATGAGGAGTCGGTTTTAGAGATATGAGTGGACCGGTTTTGATTAAGGGGTAATGATAGAAAAATTAAGTAGATTAATTTTAAACCGGCCACACATTACGATTTTTGAATATTTATTCTAAATAATCAAAAAGGGAGAAATTGTTAGAAAATAATTGTTAGAACTTATGAAAGGTTTAATGAATAGATAAATTAAGTTTAAATAAATATGTTAAACCACTAAGTCATATCAAGTATATTAATTGGTTTAAATATAACAAGAAGCTGTTGTAGCGTAGTGGTTAACACATCTGCCTGTCACACAGGTGACCAGGGATCAAATCCCACTGGTTACAAATAATATTTAAAGTTTTGCTATTTCAGGGAAATTGAGCAAAATCCATTCGGTTGGAAATATATATATACCGTTGTTTGACTTCGGTTTGCAGTAAAAGCAACCGGTTCGTCCAAGAAGCTCAATCAACCGGTTGGTCAACCGGAGTTCAGTCAAGGAGTCCGGAACCGGTCAGTAAAGTTCAGTCAAACCGGATTGGTCAACCGACACTTAATGCAGCCGCTTCAGTCATAAATGATCCGGTTGATTAAATGCAGCCGCTTCAGTCATAAATGTTCCGGTTGATTAAATGCAGCCGCTCAGTCATTAAATGTTCCGGTTCTGGTTGATTAAATGATGTATGTTCCGGTTGATTAAATGCAGCCGCTCAGTTATAAATGTTCCGGTTGATTAAATGCAGCCGCTCAGTCATTAAATGTTCCGTTTCCGGTTGATTAATTGCTGAATGTTTCGGTTGATTAAATGATTCGCTCAGTCATAAATGTTCCGGTTCCGGTTGATTAAATGCTGTATGTTCTGGTTGATTAAATGAGTAATCCAAATCCAGAAGCAATCTCCAGGCAGCAGGTAACTGTCAGGCATGCTTGTCCAAATCCAGAAGCAATCTCCAGGCAGCAGGTAACTGTCAGGCATGCTTGTCCAAATCCAGAAGCAATCTCCAGGCAGCAGGTAGGCATGCTTGTCCAAATCCAGAAGCAATCTCCAGGCAGCAGGTAGCTCTCAGGCGGCCGGCTAAGAGCTGCCATGTGTCCAAAATGCAAACCGGCTAAGTGCATGTCTGCCATGTGTCCAACATGCAAACCGGCTAAAGCGCATGTCTGCCATGTGTCCAAATTGATCTGTCCAAGAGGGAAGGCGTGCAAGCCTCTTGATCATTACCAGGAGAGAGAAAATATGACCGTTGTGTCCTCTCAGCTATAAAAGGAAGACGAGACGTCTTCATTTAAAGCAGTGATCAAGCGAAAAATATCAATCACATCTTTTTAAGAAAATCATTAAGTTAGAGAGATAAAGTCATATATTCCAAAAACCGGTTTGCCTAAAACCGGAAGCTTTTTGTGTGTTGTTGTGTTGAGTTGTTGTATTACATCAAAGTGTGAGTTTGGTGTAACCGGCGAGTAGCGAAGTTGGGCTCGACCGGCAGTATTGTTGTAACTCTAAAGAGTTAGTGGAGATCCTTCTCATAACCTAAGAAGAAGGGGTGACGTAGGAGGGTTTGCTCCGAACATCCATAAACAAATCCTTGTCTCGTGTTCTTTCCTTTGCTTTTATTTACTTTACCTAACCTCAAACTAATCATACGCCTTAAACCGGTCACTCATATCCTTAAACCGACTCCTCATAAACTTCATCCGAATTGTATTCGTTGCTTCAGATTGAAACGGACATTTCCGCACTTGAACTCGGTTCAAGAGTCTGTGACAATCTGTGTAGTGTTAAGAGCGGTTTTAGTCTCTAACCGGACTATCACCAAAAAGTGTGTGTGTTGTAAGCGGCCACCCTTACCGAAACCGGAAACACCCCCGGTCCTCCAAGGGCGTCCCCGATCCTAACAAGTGGTATCAGAGCGAGGTTCTTAACACTCAAGCAACCGAATATCATCATGTCTTTCATCAACGAGCCCCCCATGTTCTGCATCGAAGAATATGTTGATTGGAAGATACGGATGGAAGTGCATTTGGCCTCACAAGACGATGACATGTGGTATGTTATTACCGATGGCCCGATAAAGATTGATAAGCCAAGATACAAATGGACGACGGAAGATAAGAAGATGAATAACCTGGATAATGTTGCTAAAAACATTTTGTTCAAGTCGTTGGACAAAAACATGTTTAGTAAGATCAAGTTGTGCTCTTCTGCTAAAGAAATTTGGGAGAAGTTGATCCAACTGTGTGAGGGTAGCGACCAAATAAAGGAGAACCGGAAAGATCATAAGGCTCTGATAGCTTATGAAATCAATAGCAAATGGGCCGATAGCGATTCAGACGACTCATCATCCAGCGACGGCGATGATAAAGTTGATGCATGCTTCGCGGCTGAGAAAGAATCTGAGGTATTTGATTTCTCTTCTGAAGAATTTACTAAAGAAGACTTAGTTATTGCACTCAATGACATGGTCGATGAGTTCAAAAAATTGGCTGTTTTAATACCGACTCAAACAAAATATGAAACCGGAAAGTCAAGTGGTACCGCTGGTGAGCCAAGCGGAACCGAGACTTACGAACCGGTTGGACTATCCTTAGAGAATGAGAAGCTCAAGGAGACAGTCCAATCGTTAACCGAAGAAAATGAGAGAATGAAATATGTCACGGCTTCTTGGAAGAGATCTAGTGAAGCGGTAAGCCAGATGTCTAATTACCAAAGACATCCCAAATGTAAATTTGGTATTGGTTATAACAAATCCGCCACTCACAAGCATTCCAACGGGATGAAACTCACAAAAGACAATCTTCCTTTCATAAGATTTGTCAAGAGTTCATCAACCGAAAATGAGGAAGAATGTGATCTAAAACCGGAAAAAGAAATAAAATATGTAAGTCCAACTGACTCGGAAAAATGGCTTCATCCTGAGAAAAGGAAAGCCAACCGTCCAGCAGGTAAACAAACCGATACACACCCACAAAATAAGGCACTCTTAGGACAACAGAAAGATGTAAAACCAAGCACCGGAAAAGTAATTAGAACCATAACCGGGAAAGTTATCCGACTTATTAAAGTCTGGATTCCCAAGGGACTAATAAGCCACGGACCCAAAGAAAAATGGGGACCGGATTTTCTATTGTCTATGAATGCAGGTAAATCAAGACAGAAGCTTGGAAGAGATAGCATGGCATCCGGACAGCCGGCTGCTGACGAACACATCATTTGAAGGGAAAAAGCATGAAGTGGCTAACATCCTCACAAAGCCACTTCTCGAGTCTAAGTTTTCTTCCCTTAGAAATAGTTTAGAATTGTTAGATTACAAAATTTGAAGAAAATTTGTTAAAAAAAAAAAATTCCTTAAACAAAACCGTTTTTCCAAAAACCGGCCAAACAAATATAAGTTTTCCAAAAACCGGCCAAACAAGTGTAAGCTCTTTAAAACCGGTCAAACAAGTGTAAGCTCTTTAAAACCGGCCAAACAAGTGTAAGCTCTTTAAAACCGGCCAAACAAGTGTAAGCTCTTTAAAACCGGTCAAACAAGTGTAAGCTTTTTTAAAAACCGGCCACACATTACAAGTTTTGAATATTTATTCTAAATAATCAAAAAGGGAGAAATTGATAGAAAAATTAAGTAGATTAATTTTAAACCGGCCACACATTACGATTTTTGAATATTTATTCTAAATAATCAAAAAGGGAGAAATTGTTAGAAAATAATTGTTAGAACTTATGAAAGGTTTAATGAATAGATAAATTAAGTTTAAATAAATATGTTAAACGACTAAGTCATATCAAGTATATTAATTGGTTTAAAAATAACAAGAAGCTGTTGTAGCGTAGTGGTTAACACATCTGCCTGTCACATAGGTGACCAGGGATCAAATCCCACTGGTTGCAAATAATATTTAAAGTTTTGCTATTTCAGGGAAATTGAGCAAAATCCATTCGGTTGGAAATATATATATATCGTTCGGTTGTTTGACTTCGGTTTGCAGTAAAAGCAACCGGTTCGTCCAAGAAGCTCAGTCAACCGGTTGGTCAACCGGAGTTCAGTCAAGGAGTCCGGAACCGGTCAGTAAAGTTCAGTCAAACCGGATTGGTCAACCGACACTTAATGCAGCCGCTTCAGTCATAAATGTTCCGGTTGATTAAATGCAGCCGCTCAGTCATTAAATGTTCCGGTTCTGGTTGATTAAATGATGTATGTTCCGGTTGATTAAATGCAGCCGCTCAGTCATAAATGTTCCGGTTGATTAAATGCAGCCGCTCAGTCATTAAATGTTCCGTTTCCGGTTGATTAAATGCTGAATGTTCCGGTTGATTAAATGATTCGCTCAGTCATAAATGTTCCGGTTCCGGGTATGTTCCGGTTGATTAAATGAGTAATCCAAATCCAGAAGCAATCTCCAGGCAGCAGGTAACTGTCAGGCATGCTTGTCCAAATCCAGAAGCGGCAGCAGGTAACTGTCAGGCATGCTTGTCCAAATCCAGAAGCAATCTCCAGGCAGCAGGTAACTGTCAGGCATGCTTGTCCAAATCCAGAAGCAATCTCCAGGCAGCAGGTAGCTGTCAGGCATGCTTGTCCAAATCCAGAAGCAATCTCCAGGCAGCAGGTAGCTGTCAGGCGGCCGACTAAGAGCTGTCATGTGTCCAAAATGCAAACCGGCTAAGTGCATGTCTGCCATGTGTCCAACATGCAAACCGGCTAAAGCGCATGTCTGCCATGTGTCCAAATTGATCTGTCCAAGAGGGAAGGCGTGCAAGCCTCTTGATCATTACCAGGAGAGAGAAAATATGACCGTTGTGTCCTCTCAGCTATAAAAGGAAGACGAGACGTCTTCATTTAAAGTAGTGATCAAGCGAAAAATATCAATCACATCTTTTTAAGAAAATCATTAAGTTAGAGAGATAAAGTCATATATTCCAAAAACCGGTTTGCCTAAAACCGGAAGCTTTTTGTGTGTTGTTGTGTTGAGTTGTTGTATTACATCAAAGTGTGAGTTTGGTGTAACCGGCGAGTAGCGAAGTTGGGCTCGACCGGCAGTATTGTTGTAACTCTAAAGAGTTAGTGGAGATCCTTCTCATAACCTGAGAAGAAGGGGTGACGTAGGAGGGTTTGCTCCGAACATCCATAAACAAATCCTTGTCTCGTGTTCTTTCCTTTGCTTTTATTTACTTTACCTAACCTCAAACTAATCATACGCCTTAAACCGGTCACTCATATCCTTAAACCGACTCCTCATAAACTTCATCCGAATTGTATTCGTTGCTTCAGATTGAAACGGACATTTCCGCACTTGAACTCGGTTCAAGAGTCTGTGACAATCTGTGTAGTGTTAAGAGCGGTTTTAGTCTCTAACTGGACTATCACCAAAAAGTGTGTGTGTTGTAAGCGGCCACCCTTACCGAAACCGGAAACACCCCCGGTCCTCCAAGGGCGTCCCCGATCCTAACAGGTAAGATTATGTTTCGGTTTTAGTGTAAATAAGCAGGAAATGAGTAAAAAGACATGAGACAAGATTTTTTATGGATGTTCGGAGCAAACCCTCCTACGTCACCCCTTCTTCTCAGATTATGAGAAGGATCTCCACTAACTTTCAAAGTTACAACAATTATACTGCCGGTCGAGCCTAACTTGCTACTCGCCGGTTACACCAACTCACTCTTGATGTAATAAACTAACATAACACAATCAAAGCTTTCGGTAAATGATACAACAGTTTTGGATCGTGCGTGAGATTTCTTTCTCTCTCTTAAGATGTTCGTTACTTTCTGTTAATGAGGTCGCTTCGTCTTCCTTTTATAGTGAAGAGCATTCCAACGGTCACTTTCTTCTCTCACCGTGGGATTGGTCAATTCAAATTCACGCCGGTTTAGAGAGGTTGCTTGCACGTTTCAACTTCCTGACACTTGGCAAGCATGCAGATACCTTTCAGGTATAAATGACGTAGCCGGCTGGCCGATTTGGACACGTGTCAGGCATGCACCTTCCGGCTGTCTGAGTCGGATTCGCAGATCATCATTGTTTTGCTCGCATGCTTCTGATCCGGATCTTATCTTCTTTTATTTTTCCAAGACACGTCTATTTCGTCACATTACGTCATCTTTGTAGTTCGGAGTTTCCGGTTGACTCTTTCATAGTATGATCCGGCTTGGAATGTAAACTTTTTCTTTGTTAGCCGGTCTGTTGAGAATGTTGAGATATGTTGATACCGGTTTCTCTTGATCATGGATTGATCATCTGGAGCTGGATTGCTTTTATATGTTCCTCAGTCGATTTATGCAGTTCCAGCCAGTTTATACGAGTCGATCTATTCATGCACATAAGATTTAATAGTAGTTTAGTTTTATTGTCGGTTTCAAAAATTAACTTACTTAATTTTTCTATCAATTTCTCCCTTTTTGATTATTTAGAATAAATATTCAAAAATCGTAATGTATGGCCGGTTTGAAAATTAACTTACTTAATTTCTCTATCACATGTCACACGGGTGACCAGGGTTTGAATCTCACCAATCGCAAATAATAATTGGATTTTTATTATTTCAGGGAAGTTGCACATCCGGCGGAGAAAATATTGAAACTTCCACGTAGACAAGTCTGGTAGTTTGCAAGGGCGTATCCGGTATTATGTGTGTCTAGTAGTTTGCGCGTCCGGATGGTTTTTTATTTCGGCATTTAATATGGCGCGGTAGTTTTCAATGGCGTATCTGGTATTATGTGCGTCTGGTAGTTTGCGCGTTCGGCTGGTTATTTATTTCGGCATTTAATGAGGCGTATCCGGTTATTTGGACTTCGGTAGGTAATCTGTATAAGCACTTCCCAATATTTGATCAATCTCAGCCATTCGTCATGGGATTTCTGGGAAAGTAGCATATCACCAATTTGGGATGGGAAATCTGACACAGCAACAGAGACAGACCTAAATAAGGCTCCATTAATAAATTATTGGCTAATATCATAAAAGTACAGACACGATCAAATAAGTATATTTTCTTATGTACTTTTCTAGAATTCAACATCAAGTTAGGACTGGTGTCTTCTAAAATAAATATATTTGTTATATGATCGTTGTTGTTCTTTGGGTATATAAGAAGATTAAGGGAAAATGGTAAAAGACTTGATGATTTGAGCTCTCTCGCTAATTAAACTCTATAAATATATATTCAAGCTCTTTCCTTAGCATTTTCCGTGAGAGACAGTTCATATAAAGAATTGTATTAATCCTTACATCTATTTGATTGTTTGTAAGTTGAATAAATAGTATCTATTAAAAAAGCGTTGTGTACTAGAAGTTCGAAAATAGACAGTGTCTAAGTCCTGGTTGTTCGACTAGGTTTGTATACGTGTTGTAATCAAATCAAAGTCTTCTACTAAATATTCTTCTCAAGGTTAAGAAGAACATATTTCTCGAGGTCGAGAAGAAAGGGTGACGTAGGAGAGTTTACTCTGAACATCCATAAACATCTCTTGTGTCTTGTGTTCTTTACTTTCTGGATCTTCCAACCATTTATTTGTTTCTTCAAGTCAAAACAAACACTTCTGCACTTGAACTCGGTTCAAGAGTTTGTGACGACTTGCGAAGAATAGAAACAGATATTAACTTCTAACAGAGTTAATATCAAACGAAGTGTGTGTAAGCATTCACCTTTGTGAGACTCTCGTCTCCATCGTCGATCCCGATCCTAACAAGTGGTATCAAAGTAAGTTGCTTCTATTCTCAAGCATTCAAATATCATCATGTCTTTCATCAACGAGCCCCCCATGTTCTGCATTGAAGAATATGTAGATTGGAAGATTCGCATGGAGGTGCATTTGGCCTCACAAGATTACGACATGTGGTATGTTAGCACTAATGGCCCGATAAAGATTGAGAAGCTAAGATGCAAATGGACGACTGAAGATAAGAAGATGAATAACCTGGATAATGTTGCCAAAAATATTATGTACAAGTCTCTGGACAAGAATATGTTCAGTACGATCAAGTCGTGCTCCTCTGCTAAAGAAATTTGGGAGAAGTTGATCCAATTGTGTGAGGAAAAAGACCAAATAAAGGAGAACCAGAAAGAGAAGAAGGCTCTGATGGCTGCTAAAAGCAAGGGAAAATGGGCCGATAGTGATTCGGACGACTCATCATCTAGTGGCAGTGATGATAAAGTTGTTACCTACTTCACGGTTGAGAAAGAATCTAAGGTATTTGATTTCTCCTTTGAAGAATTTACAAGAGGTGACTTAACTGCTGCACTTAATGACATAGTTATTGAGTACAAGAAGTTATCAGACTTTTTCAATGAAATGAGATTGAAATATGAACCTGATAACTCTTTTTCATCTCAAACTTCTGAACCAAAAGATTTTGAAAACAAAGTGTCTGAGCTGTCATCTGAGAATAAGAAGCTCAAGGAAAAGATTCAAACACTTTCGCTGAAAATCAACGGTTGACTTATGTGGTTAGTTCCTAGACGAGGTCTTGAGATTGTAGTCAAACAGCATATAAGTATGTTGAGGCCTTCCGGATGCAAATCTGGTTTAGGATTTGACAATGTCATCCTAGACAAGTGATCTTGTGAAAAGTTAAACCCGACAAAAGACAAACTTAAGACAATAAGTTTTGTCAGGGTAGTTTAACTGATAAAGGAACTAATTCAAGCTATGATGATTTGATTTCAAAGAATGAGATGATTTATATAAATTCAATCTCAAGCTGGCATAAACCTAAGAGAAGGACAGTCAGTTGGTATGGCAAGGAAAAACATGACATTAAGTCAAGAAATATTTACCAAAAATCATCCTTTGAAGCTAAAGAATCATCATCATGAAGAGAGCAATCTACCAAATACAGTATACACACACAACGGGAAGTCCATCAAAATAATCAAAGTATAGATTACTAAGGGACTAATAAGCCACGGATCCAAAGAAAAATGGGTACCAGATTTGTTGTTGTCTATGAATGGAGATAAAGCAGGACTGCAGCGTGGAAGTTATGCAAGATATCTGAACAGCAGGTTGTTGACAAACATAGCATATGAAGACAACGAGCATGAAGTTGTTAACATCCTCACGAAACCACTTCTCAAGTCTAAATTTTCTTACCTTAGAAATATTTTAGAATTGTTATATTAAAATAATGCATAAACTATTTTAATTATAAACTCGCCTGTTTTTGATAATTTAGTTTAAATAATCAAAAAAGAGAAATTATTATATTAAACTAGCTAATTAACTTAGGATAATTAGCCAACGATTATAATCAAAAAGGTAGAAATCGTTAGATTTTAATTTATGAAATGGTTTTGATAATGAATGGATAAAACTAAGTTCAAATATATATTTAAGTTAAATTATTTATATATATATATATAATTTCTAAGTCATATCAAGTATATTAATATATTTAAAGATAACAATAAGGTGTTATAGTACAGTTGTAAGTACTCTTACCTGTCACATGGGTGATTAAGGTTTGAATCTCACCAAGTTCAAATAATAATTAAAGTTTTATTATTTTAGGGAAATTGTGCATCCGGTTGAGAAAATATTGAAATTGTCACGTAAGCAAATCCGGTAGTTTGCAACGTATATGTTAGAATGCACGTCTAACTACGTATCTGTTAGACTTTACGTCTAACTCTATGTGTCTAATAGCCAATTAGTCTAATGAACCTCATTTAGACTTAGTCTAATAAAACATGTTTTCGATACACCTGCACCAAAAACAATTAGACGGCTTAGTTTAAGTTTTATACCAACTCATCATCAAAATTTCATTAGTCATAATACTTTGACCTTTAGTCAAAATAATTTGACCCAACAATTTCCCCCTTTTTGATGATGATGTTAAAAATTTGAACAATTTAAGAGATAAACATCCATCCAATAGAAGAAAGAGTCAAACTTGTTCACCAGTCTTACAGAAATAAGTTCCAAAAACCAATATTCAGAATCAAAGTTTAAAGAACCAAGTTCACAAACTAACAGAAGATAGTTTAGGAGAAAAGAGATTATTGATCTTCCCTTTTCATGAGTGGGTCGATTGGGTAGCGAGATCCTTGACAGCTGAATTCTTCACCAGTCATAAGGTTTCAAAACGGAGGGAGAGAACGGCCACCACGACCACTTCCACCACTTCTACCACCACGATCACCTCCACTACTTCTACCACCACGATCACCGATGCGACCTCCGCCTCTTTTGATTGGCCTATCGCTATCATCACCGGTTGGCTTTCGCTTTGATCTAGTGTCTGTTGAAACACCACCGCCTCTTCTGCCGCTATTGTCATCGCCTTGAGTAATGAGATTCTTCTCTTTCTCGGCAGCAGCCTTAGCATCTTCTTCAGCCTGAATATTCCTTGCAAAGGAATCGGCCTGTTCCAACCTCTCAGCATCAGCTCTGCTCATATTGCCTTGAATTTTAACCATCTGATTTCGAAGCAAACTAATTTCATCTATAACTTCATTATGGAGTTCAACGGCATTTTCCCTTTCACAGTCGATCAAATCGCTTTTTCGTCTGAAGAAGTTCTTTTCAAATTTGGTGTATGTCTTATTGAGGGTATTAATCTCGTATGTGTTCCTCTTCAATGTTTTCTCCATCTCATTATGGGTTTTAAGAAGATCGGCAAATTCCTTCTTGTTTGCTTTCTAAGTCTTCATAATCTTTACCATATTGGATTGCATTTCAGCCATATTCTTCTGAAGATTGCCCATTAATGCTGTCATAGACTTCATAAGCTTCGTACCACCATCAGATGATCCTTCATTAGATGAAATCTCTTGAGAATCTGCTGGAGTGGTCTAAATGGGACTAATATGGGTGTGAACTTGCATGGACTGCTCAGGTCCATCCTTCTCTAAATCACTTTCAAACTTTCCTTCTTCTTTATCATCAACAAAATCTTCACGTACCATGTGAACCAGATCGGGCGACCCGTCTGAATGATGAGGAAGGTTGACAACATCATCATGAATATTGGCAGCATTGATATCAGGAAATGGTCGAGGCTTGGGAGAACCGGGAATAAAACATTGAGATAGAGGAAGCTCTTCTGAAGATTCTTTATTTTTATCATGTTTCCCCTCAGATGAGGAACTCTTCTTTGATTCCTTGTCATTTGAGGGTTCCCCCTCAGATCGAGCTTCATCAGGCTGACTAACTTCGGCCTCCTTTTCTGGAGAAGCCTCTGCTTCGAGAATAGGGGACTCCAACACTTCCTTTTCCTTGGTAACAAAAGCTTGAACAGATTCCTTAACCGCTTCTTCTTCTTCAATAATGGGATTGGATTGAATGGGTTCCACAATTTGCTCAATTCTGGGTTGGGCCATTAGACGTTTTTCTTCAGCTGAAAAACTTCCCAATTCTATAAGAAGAGCAGCGGCTTCCTCATCTTCAGCAACATCACAATCATCGGACAGATCCATAAGTTCATCTTCATCTGAGGAACTTCCAAATGGACTAACCCCGGAGCAATTTCTCCATGAACGTACCTGACAAGGATAGAAATGTAATCTTGCATAATCTCGTCTAGTCCTTTCAGAGTTTTCTCCTCTGCCTTAGAATTCCTCTCAAGAGGATTGAAATTGTCTCTTCTGGCTTGAAGAATCGGAAAGAGAGCTCCTCCTCTCAAATTTTCTTCAACTAGCTCTTTTCTCTTAAGAGCTTTATAAACTTCCGATGTCTTAGCCCATTTCAGGACTCTCTTTTCAGTGTTGACTAGCTACAACCATTGACTACTTATGTCTTTACCCTTGATGACCTCATCATACTTAACAGACATTTTGTTCAAGACCCAAGTATCAAAGATCTCAATCTTTTCAGCAGCATTTACATTGGACTGATCCATCATAAGATTGACAATGCAGGTTGCTTTAGAAACCTCCTCATTAGAATCGGTTGTAACATCCTTCCATTTTCTAATAACCTCAATCGGCTTTGGAGTAGGCTTCGGTTCCCCGATTCCAGCAGTTTTTCTTGTGGAACGCATTAACTCAGGAGCAGAAAGGGGTCTAGCAAAGAGTCCTGGCGTGGGTTTTGACTGAACAAGCTTTCTAGTCACTACGGACTTTGTTGGGATAGAATTGGAAATAGGGGGCTCTTCGACTGGCATAGAAAGGGCCTTTTCAGATGCATTACCAGCAGCAAGGGTAAGAACTACACCTTGTTCTAGTTCAAAAGAAACTATAGCTTCAGCTGCTACAAACTCGGGTTCACGGACAGGAGATGGATTCCAGTTATGATTATCAATGTTTGGACCAACTGGCTCAATAGTTGGCCCGACAGCAGGTTCCACAACAGGAATAAAAACAGATATATCTTGTTCCACCACAGAAACATTAAATTTAGGCACTTTGGCATGAGATTGAGATGGGGTTACCTTAGACGATACTTTCACAAACTTAGATGTTATGGGCTCCTTTGATTTATCTCCTCTTGAAGCGGAGGACTTAGCAGGTTTTCTTAACTGACTCGCGGTTGGGGACAGGGGAGACATTGGGACAGCAGCAAGTTCAAATGGACCTTGCTTAACTCGGGAATCAACTATTCCAGAGTCCTTCTTCGAAGAGCTTTTCAGACTAGTGGAACTATCCTCTGATTCATTGATTGTTCTCGTTCTCTTAGCTCCTATCGACAGAATAGAAGCCACTGGTTGCTTGGAACGAGTAACATACCTTCCTCCTGTCTATTGGCTTGATGCTCCAGACAACGATTCCTTGTTGTTCTTCATTCGGACAAGGGTGTTGGCAACAGTGAACACGTTATACACTCGGGTAGAATTGATCGGCTTAGAATCCCCCATGGGGACCCCAAATGTTCCAGCAGACGGCAGAGTTGAGCAGAAAAACTCACACTTTCCTTTTTCTCCTTATTAATCGTTGCGCACATGTTTATGAACAAGGTTGAGGACCATTTGACCTGAATCCCTTTAGAAATAGTCGTCATATAGTCAAAACGGTCTTGACTATAGAGATGGAAAGAGCCTGTCTTCCCTTGAAGCGCTTTAGCAACCACATCATTAGCAAAATAAAGTGGGGTTTGAGAGCTTTCTTACTCCCGTTTAATCGAATCTCCGAGCCGTCGGCTAAGAAAACTGTCTTCATTTCTGTCGTGACTTCAGATGGCAGAGAATGATTGAACGTGTGCCCCTCCTATGGAAGTTCAAAGAATTCCTCGTAGGATGCTTCGTTGAAAGATATTTCAGTATCATTCACCGTTGCAATAATAGAATCGCCAATCATCGTCGCCAATCATCGTCGCCGATTTGAAAAACTCCATAACTTCTTTTTCGTGGAATATGAACGGCCCTCCGAGGTACTTTCCGAGACCGGAATATTCAAGGGATCGGAACATGTCGACCACATCTAGCTGATCAAACGTATAGACAGAAGGGAAGTCGACCTACAGAGTACAATGACCAAGTGTGATTCTCTTGTTGCCCATTTTGAAAGAATACGAACAGACACAAGATGAACAAGGGTTTCTTAAAGAGAAATCGAACAAATCTAGGGTTCTTAAGAGATTTTGAGAGAAAAAAAGCTTTTTCAATTTCATGCAGAATGTCCTTATATAGAATCCCAAGAGTCGCATGGGATAACCATCATATTTCCTGGGTAGGACCCATTCATTAAAATTAGACGTCCTTTCCAAGCAGTCATCATTATTCTAAGGATATATTAGTCATTCTCTCTTAACTTGAAAGACGTGTGTCTTCATGTTATTCAGGGATGACTATGTTTATGTTTGAGCGGGAAAAATTAGACATCACAGCACGTGGGACAGCTGTCCTTGATTAGTCTAATACACACGTAGTTAGACATTTTTCTTACTATACCAATCTATGAAAACTAAACGTCTATTAGACGCATGGGTCTATTAAACGCAAGTGTCTAATTACGTGTCTCATAAACGTCTAACGCCTATTAGACGTCGATGTCTAATTATGCATGAACAGCACGTATTAGACGTGTGTTTGGTTAGACATGAGCATCCACTTGCTCTTATCATAAAAACGTCTAACGTCTATTAGACGTATACGTCTAACCACGCAGGTTATTAACCAAGACACATAGACTAATAGACCTCGTGTGTCTTGGTAAAAATACGTCTAAGTACATGCTATTTCTCTTAGATGACCTCGTCTAATAGACCGATTAAGGCATTTTGTCTGCGTGTGTCTTTGTTTTCATAATAAATTTTCCCTCTTATTTTGTGCAAGAAAAAAATGAATAAACAAATATTTTGAGGTCCTTAAGAACAAAAAAATATTTTTAAAACATAAAAAACACTTAGTCCTCTAGAATGGAAAATGCCATTGTTGGTCTCCTAAAATGTATACTCAGAAGAGTATGCTCCATGCTTCCTTCCTGAAGCTCTTCAGTATCACCTAGACAAGAAAATATTTACAAACTTTGGTACCCACATTCAATTGGGTCCTCGATCAATCAATCCCTTAGGAATTCATATTTGAGTTATTCTGATGGATTTCCCATTTTGTGTTGTGATTAATTCGTATGATTTTAACTTAGCTGACGCCTTTCTGCTAGCCACTGATCCTTTAGTTTTTGAAGATGATTTTCTCTTAAAACTCCTTGACTTTGATTCAGGTTTTAGATTGCCAGACTTTCTGGCTGCATCTAACTTATTTTCAACCAACTAACAATCAGCGGAACATAAGTTATTTCATTCTTCAACGCTACCTCTTCATGAATCGGATCAGATTCAGTATCAGTCACACTCCCTTTGATAAAACTTATTGACTTAAGCTTGTCAGTTGCTGAGTTTGACTTTTTGCAGGACTGGTTTGGGTCATTGCCATCAAATCCTAAACCGGATCTAGATCCAGCAAGTTTCAACAGACTAATCTGATATTTGACAGCTTCTCTAGACCTCGTCCAAGCACTAACAATATAGTTTAACCTTTTGTTTTCAGAAGAAAGAGTTTGAATCTGTTCCTTGAGCATCTCATTCTCGGATGATATCTCTACTACTTTCTTTTCAAAAACATTTGATTCTTGAGTATGAGATAAAATCGGTTGAGACACCTTAGATGAAGATTTTGTTTTATTTAGGGATTTTTGCTAGCTTTCTGTACTCTATGACCATGTCATTTAGTGCAGCTACCAGTTGTTCCCTTGAAAACTTTTCAGAGGAGAAGTCAAATACCTCAGTTTCATGGGTTTCTTCTTCTCTTGCCATGAAAAAATCGCCTCGTCTTCATCACTATCGCTGGATGAGAAGTAAGAATCACAATAGTTTTGTCTGTTCTTCCCGTCCCCTTCCATAAGAGCCTTCAGCTCCTTTTCATTGTCATTTTTCTTCTCTTCACTCTTAGGCTTCCGACATTCTAATTGGTAATGACCTAAAATGCCACAGTTATAACACTTAACATTAGCTTTGGATTTCTTATTATCACTAGAGTTTGAAGAGCTTGAGTTAGAGTTACTCTTCTTAATGAAGTCGCCAAACTTCTTTACAAAGAGAGACATAGCATCGCTGCTAAGTTGTTGAGCTGTTGTCTGCACATCGCGAGTGGCAGGAAGCTCTTCAGTGGTCACCAAAGCTTTGTCAATGATAATGGATGTGAAATGATCTTCTTCAATCCTTGAGTTCAACTCGAACTCATGGGCCTTGAGATCAGTAAACAAATCAAAGAGCGAGATCTTGTTGAGGTCTTTGGATTTCCTCATGGCCATCGTCTTTATATCCCATTCCCTTGGAAGAGTACACATGACCTTGATAGTAACCTCCATGTTGCTATATGTCTTACCGAGAATAGATAGAGAGGAAATAACTTGGTTGAACCTTGTGTCAAACTCGTTCATCGTTTCTTCGGGACGCATTTTAAAACTGTCAAACTATTGAGTGGTAACCATAATCTTATTTTCTTTTGTTTGCTCATTTCCCTCGCACAGTTGGGTAAGTCTGTCCCAGATCTCCTTGGCAGTATCAAACTCGATGATGTGGTTGAACATATTGTCATCAAGAGATCTGTATAAGACATCTAAAGACATGTTGTTGAGATTGTTCTTCCTCTTGTCTTCACTGGTCCATTCGGATTTCTCCTTATCGATCTTGATGGGACCATCTATGATAACACTCCACAAATCATCATGAAGAGAAGAAAGATGAGCACGAACTCTCTTCTTCCACACGATATAGTTTTCTCTTGAGAATGTGGGGATTGCGGTATCACTAGAATCTTTGGTTATGGTTGACATTTTTAGTGAAAGCTTGAGAAAAAACAGGGCTTTAATACCAATTAATAGGATCGGCATAATCGATAGAGACGGGGGTCTGGCTATTGATGACGGTTTCGGATAAACGATTTGATAGAAATCATGTTAGGGATTTAATTCACTTTCTATTCTTCACAAACCCTTGTAGACTCTTGAACGATTCAAGTGCGGAAACGTTTGCTCAGGTTTGAAGCTAAGAACCAAAAAATGAGAAGATGGCAGAAAGTAAATGACACAGCAGTTTGTTTATGGATGTTCGGAGCAAAACACTCATACGTCACCCCTTCTTCCAACCACCGGAAGGATTCACTATACGTTTCATAGAATCAAATACAGTTGCACGGCTAGCTCATTGTTGAACAAAACAGACTCTGTTCAACTTACAGTATATTGAAGAATATCACTCAGCTAGATAATACTTTGATTATATCTCTATCTTGATATACACACATTAAAGCAAGAAATCAATTCATGAGTAAGTTCAGTAGTTCGTTCGTATGCGTATTTCTCAATGTACAGCAACTGACTTCTTCTTTCGTTATCCTTGAAGATCTTTAAATAGAGAGCAGGAACCAAAAGTCGAATCTTCTGTAATGACACGTGGCGAACTTCCATTAGAACGCCTCCATAGTACACAGGTACAACAGACACTAAGCACCAGGATCGTGGTCGTACCAATATGGTAGTGCGCCGAATATTCTAATAGGATTGTCCTGCAAAAAACAAGTAATGGGAAGAATATTTGCTTATGTGACATTATTTAATTGGTTGTAACTGGCTATCGTACTGATCTACACTGAAAAGTGGAGCAAGATTAGCATACAGCTAGTTGATCGTGGGTAGACGGATGCTAGCTTTAAACAACTGCTTAAGCATGGCATTAAACGTTTTTTACTTAGACTGACAAGTCTAATGAAGTTAGACGCCCACGTCTAATAGCAGGATCCATTACACCACCTGGTCTAATGGGATTAGACGACACGTCTAACTACGTTTCCCTTCAGACTAATCTAAAGGAGTTAGACTGCACGTCTAACTCTCATCTATTAGACGGCACATCTAATTACGTTTCCCTTCAGACTAATCTGAAGGAGTTAGACTGTACGTCTAACTCTCATCTATTAGACGACACGTCTAACTACGTTTCCCTTCAAACTAATCTAAAGGAGTTAGATTGCACGTCTAACTCTCATCTGTTAGACGGCACATCTAACTACGTTTCCCTTCAGACTAATCTGAAGGAGTTAGACTGCACGTCTAACTCTCATCTGTTAGACGACACGTCTAACTACGTTTCCCTTCAAACTAATCTAAAGGAGTTAGACTACACGTCTAACTCTCATCTGTTAGATGGCACTTCTAACTACGTATCTGTTAGACTGCACGTCTAACTACGTATTTGTTAGACATCACGTCTAACTACGTATCTGTTAGACTATACGTCTAACTACGTATATGTTAAACTGCACGTCTAACTACGTATATGTTAGACTGCACGTCTAACTACGTATCTGTTAGGATACACGTCTAACTATGTCTGTTAGACTGCACGTCTAACTACGTATCTGTTAGACTACACGTCTAACTACGTATCTCTTAGACTGCACGTCTAACTAAGTATTTGTTAGACTACACGTCTAACTATGTATCTGTTAGACTGCACGTATAAATCTATGTGTCTAATAGCAAA
Organism: Impatiens glandulifera; assembly: GCF_907164915.1. Classification (NCBI taxonomy): domain Eukaryota; kingdom Viridiplantae; phylum Streptophyta; class Magnoliopsida; order Ericales; family Balsaminaceae; genus Impatiens; species Impatiens glandulifera. The sequence goes on from NC_061867.1 coordinate 25,666,998, forward strand.
TCAGTCTAATGAACCTCATTCAGACTTAGTCTAATATAACATGTTTTCGATACACCTGCACCAAAAACAATTAGACGGCTTAGTTTAAGTTTTATACCAACTCATTATCAAAATTTCATTAGTTAGAATACTTTGACCCTTAGTCAAAATAATTTGACCCAACATATTAGTATATGTTTCTATTCCTCACAAATCCTCCAAACTTTTGAAACAGATTCAAGTGCGGAAGTGTTCGTTGGATTTGAAGCTTTAGACAACTAAATGTAAATGGCAGAAAGTAAGAACACTAAGAGTTTTATAGATATTCAGAGATAAAACTCTTACGTCACCTCTTCTTCCACAACCGGAAGGATATCCACTAAATACTTTGAAAAAAATATAGCTCACTGATCTATCTATCTCTCTGTTGAACAAAACAACCTTTTAAAGTTAATTAAACTATGTCTTTCTTAATTAACTCTCTTTTTTCTTGTTTTAATTTTTTCCAACATCCGTTATATGATCGTTGTTGTGCTTTGGATATATAAAAAGATTAAGGGAAATAGTAGAAGACTTGATGATCTAGGCTCTCTTGCTAATTAAACTCTCTACAAATATATATATTCAAGCTCTTGTCTTAGCGTTTTCCGTGAGAGACAGTTCATACAAAGTATTGTATTAATCCTTACATATGTGTGATTGTTTGTAAGTTGAATAGATTGTATCTATTCAACAAGTGTTGTGTACTAGGAGTTCGAAAACAGGCAGCGTCTAAGTTCTGGTTGTCCGACTGGGTTTGTATACGTATTGTAATCAAACCAAAGTCTTCTAGTGAATATTCTTCTCAAGGTTGAGAAAAATATCCTTCTCGAGGTTGAGAAGAAGAGGTGACGTAGGAGAGTTTACTCCGAACATCCATAAACATCTCTTGTGTCTTGTGTTTTTTACTTTCTAAATCTTTCAACCATTTATTTGTTGCTTCAAGTTGAAACAAACACTTCCTCACTTGAACTCGGTTCAAGAGTTTGTGGTGACTTGCGAAGAATAGAAATCGATATTAACTTCTAACAGAGTTAATATCAAATGAAGTGTGTGTATGCGTTCAACTTTGTGAGACTCTGTCTCCATCGTCGATCCCGATCCTAGCACAAATTATTATCAATATTTGAATATATATATATATATATATATATATATATATATATATATATATTATTAACTAATTTATATAATATAATAAATATTCACTTAATCATTTTCATAAATATTTACTATAACTAATTAATTAAAATATCTCAACCATAACAATTACATAATTTAATAATTGATAAAAATGATTAGAATCATTTTTTTTTAATTGTTAGTAATTTTATTAAGAACATTGTTGGTTTCATGTTGTATGACATTCATTGTTTATACTCTCACCATTTATAATCCTTCCGTGAAATATTTATTTAAGTTCTAATATGTTGTCTTTTGACTAGTTTATTTATTTTTCTCAAATTTCTATGAAGAATATGATAATCATATTTCTCACCATCAAGTATGGTTGGGAAAATCTAATATAATTAGTTATATATATTAAAATATAAAATAAATAATATTTTTAATATATAAATATGTATGTATTAAATTATAAATAATTTAATTTATTAATAACTTAAATATATAATATAAATAATTAAATTTATAATGTATTTTATAATAATTTATAATATTAAAAAAATATTAAAATATAGATAGATAAATTGAATTAAAATAATAAACTAAGTAAGTTTGTAATATAGAAAATAAATTAATTTGAGAAATTGAGTTCCAAAAAAAGTTATATTAAAACCATCCCATCTCATATTCCATATTTTTTGACATTGCCACAAATTTTCTCAAATAACTTTGATTCCATATTTTGATATTGCCAAAATTTTCTCAAATAACTTAATACTTGTTATTTAACTTTTTTTTAATACAGGAAGATAACGCTGTATTATTTAAATATTTATTAATAATTATCTTTTATTTATTTTAACACCATGTCAACTTTTCAATCCTACAAACAAATGTTTGGAGATGATTTTTACATTTCTGACCAGTTGCATGTATAATTAGGGTTTAGTTTTTTACTACTATATTCATACATAAATAATGAAGCAATTGGGAGTTTCTTTCCCATGGCTAGAATCCAAGATAACAAATCCTGCCAAATTTATAGTGAGCTAGGAGAAGAAAGAACATATTCGGTAGGTAAGAATGAAGGAGTATTTTCAATATAGATGACATAAATAGTTAATTTCTCATTATGAACAGATAATTCATTTACGTTTTTAGCTTTTATTAAGAATGTTACGACTACAAAATCATTTTAGGCCAGTCTAAAATAATTTCTTAAACTCGTGATTTTTTTTCTCGTTTTTTGGGTTTTTTTAATGAAATTGCGTTAATTCCTTTTTCCAAAAAAAAAAAAAAAAGATAAGAGACCTCTCAACCAATAGAATGAAGCATTATAGTTCAACCAAGTTATAAAGAAAATCAAGTAATAATAAAAGTCTGAGATTAATAGACTAATTTAAGAGAAGGAACAAAAGCTATCATAATAATTGTGCTTAAACAATTCATTTTTTTTTTTCTTGAACATTTTTCCAAAGCAAAAAGAATAATATAACGTACATTTCTTAAATATAATAAGGTGACTGTTTCTTATATATTAAAAAGGAAAATGAAATATCAAATTTTAAATAGAAAATGATGACATATTAAACTTTTATTAGAAAGTTAATTGTTAATGAACTAGTGGGCGGAGGAGCTTTCTTAGTGAAGTTAAATTTAGTCATCTTTACAGTTGTGTTTGCCACCACCCTCTCAAACACTTCCTTCATTGTTACTACTACTAAATTAATTTTGTAATAATTAATTCAACTACTGTAATTATTATTTCGAGGGCACGTTTTATTATGTCAATACTTGAAAATTGACCTTTTATTATGTCAATACTTGAAAATTGACCATTATATATATATATTCAATAAAGTTAAACTAATTATAAGAGAAGTTAGTCAAATCTTCCTACTTTACTGTCTATTAATGTTATTTTTATTCAATTTATTAGTTAATTATTCATGTATATTAGATATGATTCTTAAGTTAGTTTAACTGACAAAAATATTCTTAGAGTCAAAAATCAACTTTAAATGAGAATGGAAAGAATAGATATGAGAATCCATAATAGTTCTTATATTATAAAACATATATATGATTCTTCGAAATTGTGTCTATTCATTTACGAAATCAAATAAACTTTTTTTTAACTAAAATAATTAAGATATTAAAAATCTAATTTTTTTTTAATAAAATAGGGTCTTCGATCTGGCTGACTTTCTTGAACTTCTTCTACTTCCCCAAAGAAACCATTTAATCCAAGCATTTTAAATAAACTCTAACTATCCCAAGGGAGTGAAAATTTGTATTATATTAATAATAATCCAACACATATTAAAAGAATTTCAGTACCTCATGGTCAACATTTTTTCATATCTTTAACTACACATAAAGGTCTATTTTTAATACTAAAAGGATGGAATCTATCAATTAGACTTACAATACTCACAACTAAGTTAGTTGAGAAAAGTTATTTTTTATTAATTGTTTTAATAAATATTAGAATGAATAAAAATGTATAAAGATATAAACAAAATATTATTTATTTATAAATATTTTAGATAAAATTAATATTATTCAAATTTAATTAATTTAAAATTAGTTTTAATTTATAAAAATTAAGTTAATCTTGTTAGTTACTATTGATCGATCCAGAAATTTTACTTAAAATTGTGTTATACAGTTCGTTTTTATTTAAAATAATGTTAGACGTGATTTATACTATTACTGACCTCTTATCTATTGCCGCGATTTTTTTTACCACCACTTTGACAAACCGACCACTAATCACACAATCAACATCTAATATTGTGACATCACACACTTTCACACACCTATTATCTCTCGTCAAATCAACCATCAATCTCAATCGACCTCTCATATCATGACCTCATATTTTTCGCATGCATCTTATCACACTCGACAAATCAACCACCAATCTCAATCACCTCTAGTATCGTGAGCGACATATTTTCACATTTCGGTCAATCAAAATCTCATTCATATTATTTTTAACCACCAATATCTTCTTTATTATCGGTATCTTATCCTTATAAATCCCACCTATCATCTCATGATTTTTACCCTTACCGTGACTTCTTTTCCACAAATCTACCTCTTATCTTGTGACTCACACTTTTTCGTATTCCTCTTTATCCACTCGGAAAATTATCCACAAATCACAATCAAACTTTAATCTCGTGACCTCACATATTACAATTTAATTAATCAACATTTCATTCATATATTTAACCAATAATATCTGATTTATTACCATCCGCTTTTATAGTACCGCGACCTCTTTTTTTACCCCACTTCAGTAAGCCAACCACCAAATCTCAATCGACATCTCATCTCGTGACCTCACACATTTCCACACACATTTTATCATCGTCAAACCAATACCAATTCCTTAATCGACCTCTCATCTTGTGACTCATAATTTTTCATATGTTTCTTTGTCCCCTCGATAAATAACTCACCAATCACAGTCGACATCTAATCTCGTGACTTCATATAATTTTATATTTCGGTCAATCAACATCTCATTCATATATTTTAACCACTAATATCCCATTTGTTACCAACCTCTTAAATCATTCCCCACTTCCGGAAAACCGACCACTAAATCTCAATCGATATCTTATCTCAAAACCTTACACATATTTACACACACATTTTATCCCTCATCAAACCAAACATCAATCTCTTAATCGACCTCTCATCTTGTGACTCACACTTTTTCATATGTCTCTTTATCCCCTCAAAAAATCACTCACCAAACCTAATTTTGACCTCTAATCTTGTGACCTCACAAACGTTTATACTTTGGTCAATCAACATCTCATTTATATATTTTTAATAGTCGAGATATCTCCTTTTATTATCGGCTTTTTATCCCGACAAATCAACCACAAATCTCCACCTCGTATCTCATCGTATTTATTCTTATCGCGACTTCTTTTACCCCTACTTTAACAAATCAACAACCATTCCCCACTTTGGTCAATCAATATTTCATTCATATATTTTTAACAACTAATATCTAATTTGTTAAGAAAACATCTTATATTTACCTTCACTTCGACAAAACAACCACCAAATCTCAATCAATATTTCATCTCGTGACCTCACACGCTTTTACACACCTCTTATCCCATCGGGAAACCACCCACCAATCTTAGTTGACCTCTTGTGACTCACACTTTTTCATATGCCTTTTTTATCCATTCGGAAAACCACCTACCGTTCTTAGTCGAACTCTTTTACCCCCACTTCAAAAAATCAACAACCAATTCCAATCGATAACACACATTTTATCCCCTCGTCAAACCAACCATTAATCCCTAATTGACAATCATCTTGTGACTCACATTTTTCATATGTCTTTTTATCCCTTCATATGCCTCTTTACCACCTCGGTAAACAACCCATGAATCTTAGACGACCTCTTTTACACCCACTTCAATAAATCAACCACCAATATCAATTGATCACACATCTCTTATACCTCGTCAAACTAACCACTAACTCTCCAATTTACCATCATCTTGCGAATCACACTTTTTCATATGACTCTTTATCCCCTCGGTTGGCAAACCATCCACCACCTGACCTCTATCTCATGACCTCACACTTTCAAATGCTCGTCAAACCAACTAATAAATTTGACCTCACACACCTCTTATACCTCATTAAACTAACCATTAACCCCCCCCCCCCATTTACCATCATCTTGTGACTCACACTTTTTTATATGTCTCTTTATCCTTCGGCTGACAAACCACCCACCACCCGACCTCCATCTCATTACCTCACACTTTCAAATGCTCGTCAAATCAACTATTAAATTTGACATCACACTTTTACATGCCTCTTATTCTTTATTTAAAAGTTGTGTCACCATATATTATACTCAAGAATGCATTCTTTAACATCGATCTCTCAAATATTTATAATACTCACTTTTAGATTTATAGTTTTGGGGATTAGAACCATTGTCTTAAATATTAAATGTGAACACCTTAATCACTAGACCATTTAAGATTGTTGAAATAATTTTATAATTTTATTTATGTATATATATATTTAGTATTTAATATTTATTATTAATTAATTAATTAGTCGATATCTTATGACTCACACTTTTCATATGTCTCTTTATTATATTTTCACATACTTTTTATCTCTCGGTAAACCAACCATCAATTTCAATCACATTTTCAAACGCATGTTATTCCTCATAAAACCAACCATCAATCTTAATCATAATCTTATTACCACACGATCATTTGTTATCCACCTCTTATCCCTTGTTAAACCACATCCCAATCACATTCTTACACGTGTCTTATCCTTAGAAAAATAAATCACCAATCTCAATTGATATTTAACCTTGGTGACCTCACAATTTGGTTAATAAAATATTTGATTCATATTTTTTAACCACCCTCATTTGTTACCGACCTATTATACCTCAAAAAAATCACGCTTCAATCACACTTGGTTAAAAAGTTATACTTATTTTGATAGGTTGAAAGTTCAAAACATACCTAAAGAATTTTTAATTTTATTTCTAACCGTTTTAAATTTATGAGTAGGTCAACTCATGATTCGACCCAAGTATCCATTTACCCTCACATATATATTCAAATTAATCACAGCTCTCGACCCGACAAATCAAGCAAATTCAAATTAAGCATTATTATTATATATATAGTTAGTTAGTTAAAAAGTTGAACTTATATTGTTAGGAATGTTGCACGTTCATTAAATTTAGTGTTTAATTTAAAATATAATGAATTATTAGCTTGGTTGGTTAAAGGGTTGTACTTATTTGGTTAGATTGTAAGTACAAAACATACATATAGAATTTTTTGTTTTATTTTTAATCGTTCAAAGTTTTATGGGTTGGTCAACCCACGATCCGACTCAAATATTCATTTACTCTCATATATATATTCAAATTAATCACCGCTCTTGACGCGGTAAACCTAGTAAATTCAAATTAAGTATTATTATTATTATATATATGTATATATATATATATATATATAAATATAGATATCGAAAAATACTTAAAAGAAAATGTGAAGAAAGTAAGTAAAATGATAGACTAGAAAAGCCACACACACAAAAAAAAGACATAAAAAGTCAATAACAACAAATTAGGTGAAACAAAAAATAAAAATAAAAATTACTACCAACTTAAAGCGTTTTAAATAAAAATCGAACTTATGACACTTGATTTATGATCCAACAAAAAAAAATTGTCTAAGCCTCTCTAAAAAAACTATATAATATTGAGAAACAAACTCTTGAAAAACTCGCGTTAGTCTTTTTAGTTTTTTTATTGCAGAAAGTTTTTTTATGTTAATAATATCCATTAAATCGATTAACCATACCAGTGGTGGAGTCATTTTTTCCAATTAATTCAAATATATAAAGAGAGTATTCAACCAACCAACATTTATCCAATTTGAAAAGAAAAAAAAAAGGATTTTATCCTTTTACTTTTAGTTCTGGAGCCTAAGAATTTTCAGAAATAATTTGTTTCTGAGCAGAACATTTTCAAATAATGTTGGATTTAATAAAACTATTCAAATAAAAGATCAAATATAAACAACAAAAGGGTGGTGGAAATGATAGGCAGCACAAACTACTCTATTTGAGATATATGAATTGTCAAGAAGAGAGTAAGCAATGTCTATTAATAACACATATTCTTTCGTCTTATTCAGATGACACCTAAAATAAAATAATTTGAAAGTAATCTTAGACTTTCAAAATTTTGGTAATATAAAAAGAAGTGTGAGGTCTTCCAGTCCTTAACCGGGATTTGCAATGTTTGACATTAAACAAATTCATAGTTCCATCTCAAAATAAAGGCATGCTCAACATGCATGAAACCTGGATATTAAGAAAATAGTTGCTTATAATTTGATTTCTTAAATGAATAAGAAGCCTCGTAACTTAGTGATAAAACACATAAATTCATGTTTTCAGAATCATGCATTCGAGTTTCACTCCGAAACATTTAAAAAAAGATTTGACATATCAATGTGATAGATAGGCTCTCCTAGAGCCTAAAACTATTTATCTAACAGACACGAGTAGACACATATGACACATCTATGGTTTCTTGAGCATCTATGGTTTCTTATACTCAAACCATATTTCTTATCCATTTAAGAAAGACTTATTGAGATGATAAATGTGATTTTTGATTTTTTTTAATTTTTTTTAATAATGTTAAAGTGTTTCTAATTATAATAATATAGATAGATATGAAATTTTATTTAAAAGATTGTTTGAAATGAACTCATATTATTGATCAAAATTTCATATAGCTGACTAGGACGCTTAATTTGCTTACACTATTAATGGTCGGCCAGGTCTCTATTGCCACTACAAGTTACGCGCCTACTTGCATTTTTTCCCTCTTTAATCAATTATTCAATTGCCATACAAAAATTAAACTATAAAAAAATAAGTCAAAAGTGTTCAAAATTCATTTCGGCACCCTGCGAATATAGAGTTTTTGGTTAACATCAATGGTGATGGTCAATCTACTTTGAAAAGGCCTATGTATTCAAATTTTTATGCATGCTTTAAATTAAAATGATTTTAACAAATTTATGTATTTGTTTCTCAAAATAAATGCCAAAATATTTAATATTCTCATAGTCGGTTCCCCATTTAATGAGAATTCTTTTTCTTAGAAACTATCAAAAAAATATATAATAAGAAACCGACTTAGCTTAAAAGTTATAATATTATTAAGGTTTATTGGCAAGTGAAAATTAAGCAAGCAATTGAGGAAATCCTTCTAAGTAGCCGTTAAGACCGGAAACCAATTAGTATTTTTATTAATTCAAACATAAAACAATACAAGAATAAAATATTTAATTATTAATCTCCATGTAAACAAGTTGGCATCCACATGAGACATATAATGTCAACGGTCTCCAACTATAAATATACACACACCACCGATAACATCAACCAACTCAAATGCAATTTCAACAAATTTTTAATTAGAAAAAACCCAAAACAAGCAAAATTGGTGTTCTTTTTTTTTCAATCAGAATCTGAGATGGGAAAAGAGATTCAACTCTGTTTGGTTGCTTCGGTTTTAGCCATGGCTTTCGTCTCCGTTAGTGAGGCTGCATCAACGCTACCACCGGAGAGCAAACAACTGTCGAGAAAATTCTACAAGAAGCCAATTAATGGTACTTGCCCTAATGTGGAGACTTATGTGAATCACCAAGTCCGGTTTTATTGGAACCTCGACAAGAGCATTACTGCCAAGTTCCTTAAGTTGCTTTATGCAGATTGCATGGTCAATGTATGTTAATTAAAACTTTTCCTAACTATTCCAATAATATAATCATTTGTCTTGTATTCTTATGGTCAGGGTTGTGATGCTTCAATCTTGTTGGATGGTCCACAATCGGAAAAGAAGGCGTCACAAAATTCAGGGCTTGGAGGCTTTCTGATTATCGATAAAATCAAGCAAGTGATTGAAGAACGATGTCCTGGAATTGTATCGTGCGCTGATATTCTCAATCTTGCCACTCGAGATGCTATCCATCTCGTATGTTCTCTCTCTTTCTCGCTAGAGTTTAAGTTTCCAAAGTTTTGTAGAGATTTTTTATGTTGTGACGAATAACTTCGTTCCCATACAGGCAGGTGCGCCTTCATATCCTGTATTATTGGGAAGAAGGGACGGTTATAGTTCGCAGGCTTCTTGGGTAGACCTACCTCAACCGTCAATTTCATGGGAAGACGGACTCGCATACTTTCAATCTAAGGGCTTAGATATTTTGGACTACGTTACCCTGCTAGGTGAGCAAATTCAAAACAGGCTCTTTAGAACGTGTTACTTCTTTTGATGCATTCGACTGACATTCCTTTTTATCCCTTATTGGGTAAATGCAGGAGGACATTCATTAGGGAAAACACATTGTCAATACATAAGAGACCGTCTATACAATTTCAAGAACACAGGAAAACCAGACCCCAGCATGAAGAAATCGTTTCTAAATCAACTGAGAAAGGACTGCCCGAAAGAACGAATCAAAGGACAAAGGGATCAGCTGGTTTATCTAAATCCAGATTCAGGCTCAAACTATCGGTTCACAAACAAATTTTACTCACGGGTTCAAACAAACCAAGCTGTTCTTGGTGTTGATCAAGAGCTAAGATATGGAAACATCACCGATGAAATAAGTCAGGAATTCGCAAAAGATTTCGAAGACCTGAGGAAGTCTTTCGCCTTGTCAATAACCCGGATGGGAGTTCTCAAGGTTTTGACTGGATCCAATGGAGAAGTTCGAAAAAATTGCCGTACCCAAAATCCTAAACGATAAAAAAAATAAAAATAAAAAGGCAGCATCCATCATGGTATATATGTATATGATTTATTATTAATCCTCACCTGAAATAGCTACTTAAGTTTCATGTTCAAATGCAATTTATGTACACCTATATATCTATTCTTTTCAACCTTAAAAGATGGCATGTAACTTTCTTTTTATATTTCAATGGGAGCTTCACCATCAACAAAAGTAAAATAAATATGAGATAGAACCTTAAAAATCGTGTCGTATATTAGTAAGAAGGTCTTACATGTATAACCCCGATGGTAAAAACCCATAAAAGGGGGATGAAAAAAGATGAAATCAAATCAAGAACTGTTCCGAGCAGGCCGAGAGAAAGAAAGATCTCATCACTGTCACAAGAGAGGAGAAAATCATGAGTAATTCTGGTCATAATCCAAATGATCATATCATAAAAGGAATATTTTTTAAGACATTCACTTTTTCCATTCTTCAAGAAAATCATTGGATCTAAAAAATCAGATCTATAAATCTTCAACAAGATTGCACCTAGCTTCTATGGATGGAGTGCTTCATAATGTTTCATGCTTAACTTAACAAAATATTACCCAAAGATAAACAAGTTCTTATTAACAGGAAATGCTTTGGAAAAGGGGTGTATATGAACATCTTTTTTTTAGAACAGGGGTGTATCTGAACTTAGTCCATCCTAGATCTGATTGGGCTTGGTGAGGGGCTAAAACAATTGTCATATCTCCAAACCACGTATTTCAAACCAAACGTACATGGATCTGTATCCAAAAAATCATTGGCATTACTCAGCCAGATCCATATTCATATGCAAAAGTGTTTCCAAATGGAATTTTCACATTAACAACACAAATCCAAGGTCACTTATAACCAAAAAAAAAAGTAATTATATGCTAAAAATACAGATCTAGCTTTTTACATCCCAAAAGAAAAGCATAAGGGAAGTTTGTTACCTTGCTTCATTCCATTTGAATTGAATTTATTTAGAACAGTTGTGGAAGAATTGTCAAACATCATATGATCACTTGCTGTACTATTATAAGTAAGGTGCTATTGTGCACTTAAAACTTTGAATCTTGGCTGCCAATTGGAGTTAACTTCGGATGGATAGCTTTAGGACTATGCAACAAAACGATACTTATTCGTCATCCCAATCCACTGGATTCCTGTTCTTGTTCATCTGTTCAAAAAAGTTTAAGTGATTCAAAATATGGGATTAGCATAGATAAGAGATTCAAATCTCACCCATTTCCCCCTAAGAAAGAATAAATAATTAAAGAACTTTTCTTCAAGTGTTGTTAGTTCCTTTCAGATTTTCACTTTACATGAACATTGACATGATTAAAATGCTATTTCACTTTTGATTGACTTGGGCCTTATTACAGAAGAAAAAAAAGACTCGGGCCTTGTTTGGTGAAGAACCCTTAATCCCATCATCAATCAAACCATTCAAATCATCAACTAAATAAATACTAAAATAACCTTACTTTATTTTTTATAACATTTGAACTATTAAATACAAATGATATTTTAGGCCTTCTTTAATACGAGTTATTTGTGATTAATCTCAAACAACCGAATATCTTATCATAAATCGCATCATTCAAATTATCAACCAAAATAGTCTACTGATATTTTTAAACTATATTTAAGAGGCCAGTTTGGTAATACAAACCCAAATAACCCAGTTATTTGACTTGCATACCAAACAAGGTTATTTTCCAATAGTATGCCTGTTAATTAATCACCCAATATCAAACAAAACCTTCGTCTTTTATTTAACTCAACTAACCCACTTTTCCAGCCAACAAAGTTTTTCTAAAAAATCAGATCATTTATAAAAATACATCAAACAAGCTCTTAACGAGTACTGGAATTCACATTCAAATAAATTATATAAACATTCATTAACCCAAAAACACTCCGTTAATGGACGGAACAGCGATCATGATATTGTATTTCGAATTGAAGAAATTTGAACCTTATAAAAGTATTTCTTGCGGAGTTTGACGGCTGTACGTATACATCTCTTCACTGTGAACTTGAACAACCTATCATTGAATATCTGCAGCAACAATCAACCAAGGAAATATGATTCCACCCCAAAAGTGACTAAACATAAGCAATCAAACAAGGAAGTGTAGTAAGCTTACCTTTATCAGATCATCCATAGAACGAGTCTCTCTTATAATTTTATGGCGGTTTAGGAATAGAATTGCAGCCACACAAAAGACAGGCAACTCTTCGTCACAATTCCTGGATGCTATTATGGTGCATGTATGAAACCTGTCGTTTTTCGACCAGAAGTTTTGTGTCAATCCACAAAATGGGCGAGTCAAATGATGTTTAACTACGGCATGATCAGAGTTGGGGCCTTCAATACTTCCAGAATGTGAATGTGACCCACTTTTCGCATGACTGTAGTCATTGACATGATTTGAATGGGACCCACTTTTCACGCTACTGTTATCATTCACATCTCCATGATTTGATTGTGAGTCGCCTTTTAGGTTACTATTGTAGTTCAAAGTGCCTTCTTCTTGAATCTCCGCAATTGGCTCCATGGGAATCTGTATGATCAATGGCTCCAAACAGTTCTCCTTTAAATGGTGCATCAGAGATTCATCAAAGTCAGCAGCCCACATCATCTACAAAGAGATCAAATAAAAATAAAATACCAAAATTTTCTTAGAAAAACTAAATTAATTATATCTGCAAACACAAACCTCCCACATGCAAAGAGCCTCATTGAAAGATAATTCACGCCGGAAAAGTACTAGCAGCATCCGAAAGGCAAAGTGAAGGCTTTCAGCACCAATACGTGAAAGGTGAGAATACATTTCTCTATCGGTTAGTTCCAGAATTTGCCACAGAACTTGTAACTGCTTGATCACACCTGTTGGACCTTCTCTTTGAAAATTTTCACGCTGATAAGAGAGAAATTTTGGTCATAAAGCTAAGAAATGCTAAATTTTTCTTAGAAATAATTTAACCTGATATCTGATCTATATTACCGTTCTTCTAATAAGCATCTCAAAGCACCAAAAAGCATCAGCATCGTCCTCAAATAAGAAAACAAATGGAGAGAGCAAATCACTCATGCCTGCAATTAAAGTTCCATATGTTATATATAACAGGAAAATGAAACTCACAAATTACAGATCGAACCGTTGCGAGCACCTTGGCAATATCCTGTAGCGGGGTCCACCCAAGCATACACAGCAAGAATATCTGACATTCGAGCAAAATTCTTCTTATCCTCGTAGAATTCAAGATTGCAATCTGTTCTAACCACATCAACAACTAACACCAAAAGAGTTCATTATATTTACAATCCAATTTGAAGACAAAGATAAAGATGAAGCTTTCTATTACAAGTTTCAACGGCCCACCTATTCCATGCAAAGTCCATAGCCAATCGGATACTCTGTCGTCCTTAGATTCTGCAAATGGCATTTCAGACACACCAGATATTGGTTGTTGAATTTCAGAATCGATGACATGTGAAGAACAGGCAAAACATGAAGTGTTTGATTCCATTACTAGATCTATATTGCTGTCTATTTGAAAATTGTGCATATGCTCGTCGTCAAATTGTAATTCTCGACGACTGTAGTTCCTATTGTCAGGTCCCTTATCTTTGCCTACTTTCTCAAACAAATTGGTAACTGGCAACATAGGAAAATCAAAACTATCCATATCCAAATCATTCTTAGGTTTTGAACAACTTTGATTGTATGGACCTGAAGGTGGCATAAAACAAGAGGAATCGTAGGCTGCACAATCCATGCTTTGCCTAACACTGACTAGATCAGCAGAGTCACTAGAGCTTTCCCTAACATCATATGACGGAACTGTAACATTGTTACCCCAATCACAATATTTCTCTAATTTGTCAGTCTCATCATCTGATGCGTTGCTTTTCATTTCCATATCCCTTCTTCCACTGTCTCTGGATATTTTCCTCATATCCATTATCTTTGAGCCCACAACATATGCAAGAGATCCAGTCCCTACGCTGGAATGCATGGCCTGACATTGCTTGACGAGATCCCTATACCTTTCTCTGCATGAGAATCTCGAATTATAAATACTAAACCAGAGAAATGCAATTTAAGGAAAATTAGTGGGAAATAAAGGAAAAATAAATACAGAAAATTAGGAAATTGGAAGATTTTCATAGTTAGAAGGAAAATATGACCAGCAAACAAAAATGTTTAGACAAGTTTCCATACACAACACAAATTGCATGGGTAAACAATATATTTTTAGCACGGTGCTTTATGATCAAATCAAGTTGATCCATACAATTCAATACTACAGAGGAGAAAGGATGTAGAACCTCCGGGCAGTTCTCAACTGTGTTCTATACTCTGTGGTGCTGCTCAAAGTATAACATCCAAGAAGAAACTCCCATACTTCTGCCCTTACAGATGGATCAATTCCCTGCAAAACAGGTAGAGAAAGTGCACATGGTTATGATAAAAAGAGAGGATAAACTTGGGATATCAACCAATAAACTTAGGTTATGTTTTGATGTGTATATGTTTGGTTAGAGGTGAATTGGCATTGACATTGGACGGGACAATTCAAATTATTTTGTTTGCTCAAGGAATTAAACTAAAGAATTGAATTTAGAATTTGAATTATTATGGAATTAAAACAAGTATATAATATTCATATTCAATTCCACTTAAATTAGGTAAGAAAAAATAAAAGAAATTCAAACAAAACCCTTAAGGATTTAAAATCTATGATTATTCTAACATAGGAATTGAATTCTAATTCAACGCTAATTCTTAAAGAATTGGAACTATAATTCTAATCTCCCTCATCCAAACATAGCCTAATTAGAATTAGAATCGGAAATAAAATTAGAAGTATAATTCCAAATATATAAGAATTGGAATTGAACGACAATTCAATTCTTATGTTTGGAAAAATCACGGAATTATAATTCCAAAGTGGAAATGATGGAATTTAAACTTAGTCATATACACTCAATTCTATTGGAATTCTAATTCCAATTCCGCCCGAACCAAACATAGCCTGAATAAAAGAACAAACATTACATGGAAAAAGTTATGGAAGAACATATTATTGACAATCAAAAGTTTCTGAAACTTTTCTCCTTCCTGGCTCTATACTCTACAGAATGAATGTTCTATGCTCATTGAAGCAGAAATGAATTTAAGTACTGACTAATAGTAACTTGTATACCAGTAACTTACCCCAACAATAATGGATTTAAGTATTTTCTGAAAACCAAAAACTTTCCCATCACTATCAAATGTAGACTGCCACTTGTCCGGCTTAAGCATTCTGCTTATCTGTAACATATCAAATAAACAAGGAGATCAAACATGGTTGTGTTGTTATTATACTGGATGTGAATTGGGTGGACATAAAACAAAAAATGATAATAGTTTTCGAGTATCCTTACAGCTCTGACAACCTTTATTGGTGATTGATGAAGACACGGTTCTCCAATGTCCCAAACAATTGAACTGACTCGATGCAGATACACTGTGCTGCAATTGCCACAAACCCATTGCTTCTTGTGATTGTCGTCAAAAGACATCAGCAGACAATCCAGCCACAGATCAATTTCTTTCCCACCACTACCACGAGTTCATATCTAACCACTAGAGAGTGAAGAAATGCATTCATCAGCAAAAAGACAAATCATAATCCCAAAATGTAGTTTTGATTTGATCTTGAGAAGTTTAAATTATCAGTAAGCTACATATTTGCGTACACATATATTCCCTATCCTCTATGTAAGAGATCGTCTCATAATCTATGTCGTGGGTTTCTCAAGCATCGAGCAGATCTAGCATCTAAACGAAGCAAAGACAGTTTAAAAAAAATCCCATAGAAATTGAAATAACACCGAAATTAAAATAACAATCGCCTCAGCAGTCAAGAACCAAACGGCGTAAGATGTAAGGAATCGTAATAAAATGGCGATGAAGACTAATATTAATTCGATGATCATATATGAGTTTACCAGGCAGATGCATAAAGACGACGGAGATAATCAATCACCTCTTGTTTCATGGCGGAGCGTTTAGAAATTACAGACGTGATCATATTATTATCTCCTTAAAGCAGAGATCGATTGACGAGCTCCCATTGGCATAACACACTCAACACCCACGCATAGAGAGAGAGGGAGAGAGGGGATGGTTGTTCCTCTCTTGCTCTGGCTCAATGGCTGGTCCTCTTGCTTGAATTTTGCTTCTTTGTTTTTAGAAAATATGCCATTTTTGGTCATGCACTTTTTTTTATGCTTGCACATTTTTAAACCTAACTTTGGACTATTTGTTAAAACATTTCATTATTAAAATTATCATTTCTTATATTTTCATTTTTATGATTTACAGCTAATTTTTATTTCTTATTTTTAAAATGTTAAACTTTTATTAAAAAAAACATAAAATTTCAAAAGTTACATAAGAATAAAAACAAAACAAATAAGAAAAATAACAACGTAATAAATTTAAATGTCAATCAAATTAAAAATTTCTCATCTTTTTCGAATTAAAGCGTATATAATGAATCATTTAAGACGATTTTACTCATAATTTTTCCCTTTGAAAATTCTTCTATTTCTTTATTTTCATGTCTTCCACCATATAATGAGGGAAATTGATTTTCAGTCGTCCGCAATGTTGTTGCTAGAGCTCTAAGTAATCAATTTGACTCAAAAGTTAGTGAAATGTGTTGGTGTATCGCATTGAAAATGAATGAGGTTCTATAGAAGAGTCAACATGCACCTCGTAAGGTCACAATGAAGAAGAATATGATCAATGCATTATTTATTTTTCAAACAAATATTGCATATGCTAGCCACATGAATCCCTTCTTCATTGATAACTTCTCAACTAAAAAAATGAGATTTTTGATGTAATTTTTTGTTTTCTACACATTTTTCTAAGGAAATAGGGTTGGAGTCTTTGGGATGGATGCGTGGTAAATATATTAGGAACATTACTAATTAAAAACCTCACATTTTTTCTCTATTAATCTTTTAATCCTGACCAATTTTCAAAAAGAATAAGAATCTTCTAGAGAAAATTAAGGTTTTATTGTTGTAGGCTTAATAAGACAAAGGGTGTCATTGACAAAAAGTAATTGAGATACGTAGTTAAGTTTTCTCTCCGTTCACATATTAACCCTGTGAAAAAGGTTTGTATTGATGGCTCTCTTAAACAACTTTGATAATCCTTCATGAACACTATAAAAATCCCCTTCTCTAAGCCCACTCAAGCTTTTGAAAAACTCATACACTATGTCGTTGATAAGATTTGAGAACTTAGTTTCAGTGACACAAGTTTTGATCACCTTCTATATTTCACTCAAAACATATCTTCTCATTGAAAGAAAAGAGAATATATCAACCTACGTGATGAAAAACTTTTTTCGTATCAAGTTGCAAAGATATTCTGTCATTTTTTTTTAGAAATCCCAACATTCGTAATTTTAATGATAGAGTAATTGTGCCAAAAATAATAATAAAGTATTCTAACCCCGAGAAAATCCTTTGTCGGTTTTCGTGAAAAAACTCGAGGTTCGAGAAATTTCAACATCGTTTGCGTGTCAGAAATTTTTATTAAAATAAAATATTATTTTAAAAGATTTTTAAATGATCTCTAACAGATTTTGAAATTAATTAAAAATAATTAATTTAGGGTTCAATTTTAAATTATTCAGAGATTTGCAATAATCAAATCACAATTTGATTTTCTTAGAAAATCTGTTTTAAAATTAATTAGAAATAATAAATTTTTAAAGATTAATTATTTGAAACAGAGTCGCCATTTGATTTTTGAAAATCAATAAAAAAAAATGGCATACGTATACAAATGTATTGGCCAGATTTCTTTTAGTTCGTAGTTTGGTGATACTCGGGAAAGAGCTTTCACGCTTTATCCTCCGTACCTATTTTAAAAACGATCTCTACTTATAAATTTAACTTTTGAAAATCGGTTATATAACGTTTTATTTTAACTAATTATTTTTCCGGTCCTAGACATGCATATTTTTTTAACGTTATTTAAAATATTGTAACAACAATATTTAAATTCTGGTACCTGTTGTAGGTGACGTTGACTATGGAGGAAAATACCTAAAGATCATTATTTTTTTAAAGGCATTAGAGTTTAGACATAAATCCCAAACAGGCCTTTGTCAAAATATTTTTTTGTGGAAACATCCCAAAAATATTTTGAAAGCATTTTCTAATTTTTTAGGGTTTTTAGAAAATGGTTTGAGGTTTCAAAATTACAAAAATAATTTAAAATTTTGAAAATGGGAACCAAACAGGCCTTAGGACCGGTGTCATAGTCCTTGGGTTTGTTTTCATCGGTCGGGGTCTAGGACCCTCAATTGGACCCATCGGTCTAGGCTAAGAAGCATTGGTCGAGGTATTAAGGATTATCGGTCCTTAGCTAGGATTATTGTTTTGGGTGTAAAAACTATTAGTCTTGGGTTATCCCTAGGCTAACTTTATCGGTCATAGGTTTGAGAATTCTCAATTAGGGTCGAGATTCGTCGGTCCTAAGTTTGACCTCTCGGTCCTAGATGGAAGCCATTGGTCGTAGGTCCGGGAGTTCTCGATCCAATGTCTGACCTCTCAATTGGATGTAAAAATCATCGGTCCTAGGTGAAGAACATCAGTCGGACCTCTTGGTCCTCAATGAAGAACACCAGTTGGACCTCTCGGTCATCGGTCGGACCTACCGGTCCTCAAGAACATCAAAATTGTAGGTTTTGCAATTTTGATGGAGACTTGGATTTTTCAATACAAGGGCATGGGTAGCTTCACAAAGCTTCCATGAACATTTAGAACATCACCCCCTAAGGTATCAATCAACTTGTGTGCTAATCAATTTGTTCAAAACAGATTGTAGCCAAAAATCAGGTTTTTGGTTTTAAAGTTGTTTTGAAGTGTAAATAACTAGCCAATAGCTTCCTTATACTTCATATACTTTATTGGTACCAAAACAAGAATAATGATTGTTCGTTTGGACCAATTCAAGACTCAAAAAATTCTATTATTTTGAAAATTTTATTTTGATTAAATATGATCGTGATGGATCAAACATGATCCAAACAGTTGCCCAACATCATTAAAAACATGTTGGGATGATTTATGGGTAGTTGTTCTTGAGGATTAACCCAAGAACAACAAACTCGATTTCTGAAATTTTCAAATTCAAATTTGGGTTTTTCTTTTTAAGATCGATTGATCGGTTCTAACTTTCACAGAAATCTAAAAAACTATCTTAGTATTGATTTCCAATTAAAAATTTTAACAACCAGACATCATACAAGCTTATGAAAATTGAAATATAAAAATTTTAAATTCAATTTAGAAGTATGAATTAAAGAGTGATTGAAATCATACCAAGGTTTAGAGAACACTCCTTAGACTTTAGGGAAGCTTTAGGGATGCTCAGATCCAAGCTTTAAAGCCTTATGCAAAAAATTTAAAAAAAATCGAAAGCTTGAAGCTTTAATGGCAGATTTCTGATTTTTTCTAATTTGAAGCTTAAGAGTTGATCTCTTAGCTTCAGATATGTTTAGGGAGACTATTTATAACCTTCCTGAGTCGGTCGGATGACTCAAGCAGATTTAATCAGACAAAATCTAATTATGATATTTTGGATGTTCTTTATCATACTTGTCGAAATAGGGATGATTCATCCCTATTAATGTAGCAGAAATGATCACCGAAATAGGGTGATCATTTCAGTTTTCGAATAAGCTATAAATGTGGATTGTGGAGAAAGTTTCATTAATGAGAAATCAAAGATGAGACTTCATGTATATCCCTCCGGTGATCGCGATGAAGAAGATGGTGATGGCCAAAACAACGTGGTTTTGAGGTTGTTTGGCGAACGCGGAACGCGTCGTTTGCGTTTTGTTAGCGATCGGGCGCTCTGTTAACGTTCTAGCTAACGGGCACGAACCGATCTAGTGCTTCTTGGCTGCGTGCTCCTTCGGCTGCAGCGGGTTACGCGGGTGCATCTGGGGCGTCGAATGAAAATCCAGCGCACATCCGATGGACGCGATTTCGGCTGTAGCTTTCTTTCAGTGTTTCGGCTACACCCGTTTATAATTTTATTTTAAAGCTTAATGATTTGTTTGAAATTGATTTTTCTTTTGCCTTTTGACTTTAATTTTGATTTTTTTTAATTACACAAAATATTAAAATAAATATGATAAATTTATTTATTTTATTTTCTTATATTTTAGGGTTAATAAATAATTTTGAGGGATGAAATTGGTACCTCATTTCATCCTTTATTAATTATTTTAATCCTTTGATTTATTTCCAAAATTATTTTAAGATAAAATAAGTACAAAATTTATCCCAAATAATTTTTTTTTGGCCATTTTCTTTAATTAATTAGGCTTAGTTTATCACAATAATCAATCTAATAGATTATTTAATTAAGTTTTTGCATTAGATTAATTATTTTAATTTTATTTATTTAAAAATAAATTAAAATAATTATTTTAATTTATAAATTGGATAACTAGATTTTTAGTGCAAACAAGTATTAATTTTTAAATACACTTTTGTTTAATTTTTAAATACACTTTTGTTGTATATTCTAACAAATCAACAAGTTTAATTTTATTAACTTTTGTTCTGATGATCCAAGCACATTTTCTATTTATAAGAAATCACTTTTTAAATAATTTTAAATGTTAAATAGTACCGATTTACAAAAATTAAAATTCTAATGAAGATATCCAACAAATCATGCAATCTCTTCGTGGTGATTCTAAAAATAAATTTATTTGAATTCTATAAAAATGAGTTATGAAATAAAACAAATCGAATAAACTAATGAAGCGGGGTCAAAAAAATATTTATCCAAAATTCTGAGTGACAATAAATGTCTTTACTAGAGTCGATAAGTAACACCGAAAAAAATTCTATAAAATAATAATAGACCATCTACATATATTGTTAAGAATGAAAAAATCATATAAATCATGGAAAAGCACATGTAAGAGGGTCTCATAATGAAAGATCAATTTCAAAACTTTTTTATTAAAATAAAAAACTCAAGATCTGATATCATCATTTTTTTTTTTGCTGTAAAGATTATAAAAACACACACTCAATAATTGATCACTAACACGACTGGAGGTATGAACATCAGATGACCCACCAATAATTGGTAATATTTTTTAAAAACTATCTAATAAAACGCAGCACCAACTCAAATTGAGTAGGATAGACTACAAATATCTTATTATATTTTTTTATTTTCAAAATAATAATAATAATTTTATTCTATAAGAAAATATGATCTTATCAGATCGTAATTTAGTTTGATAAATGACATTTGTAATTGTGTTTATTTGAAAACTACCCACAAGCTTGTAGAGTTTCATTTGACAAATGAATTGCACATTAAGTGAAATCACATACCCAATTTTAGGCTACATCAAATATGGATTGACATTTAATACCCATAAATTGGTACAACATGTTCTCTTTTAACTTTGTGAGACATGTAACATCCAAGTAAGGATTATGAAATAAAGAATGCAACTCTTTACGTATTCAAGAGTATGTTAAACTTATTACTGACATACAAGTGAGTATTACCATCTTGCGTTTAGTTGTAATCATTTTCTTCTTACATTTATAATCGTTGTTCTATCATTTCTTGAAGAATATCCTTTTCGTGAGTATTGTATTTTCATAAGTAAATTTATTATTATGACAAGTTTTTATCATATTTTTAGTCTCATATGATATTAGTTAAATTTATAATTTAGTGTGGCCCTTTTTCATTGTATAAGATTATTTGGCGTGATTTTTAACTTTAAATGGTATATTATTTTTTAAATTATTATTGAGATTTATGTGATTTTTTATTTTATTTTATATATAAAATAACAATTATGAATCATGAATCAAATTATTTATTTAATTTTTTTTTGTAATGAAGCAAACAGGCTGAGTTTAATTTTAATTGGGCTAAACATAATTTTTCTTTAGCCCATTTGTTAAGGCTCCGAAGATTTCTTTTGACAGTTTATAAATGGAAAAGGGAAAATTAGGGCTTTCTTTTCACTATAAACTCTACTCTCAGATTCTAACCCTACCCTTTGCCGCTGAGGGTTTGGTTGTCTTGCTCCAAGTTCCAGACTTTCGCTTTGAAACCTAAAAATGGTACTCTCTTTCTCTTTATCTCGTTAATCATGATACTCTAGGTGACGATATTTCTAGATTTCGTCAGATTCGACTCTAAAATTTGTTCTATTTTGATTATATCTATTGACGTTGCATCTCTCTCATTGCTCTCTTCTTTCTACTGTAATGCTCTGTGTATTCCCCTAGAATGGTTTCTTTTATTGGCTGAAAATGCATGGAGATTGAAGGCCTGCATTAAAATTAAGATGTTGTAGAATAATTTTCTGATAATATCGCCAATCTTGAACTGTGGATACATGATAATGATTGATATTAAAGAAGTTGTTTTTCCACATGTTATTTTCAAAATGTAATTGGATTGGATGATATTCTGCTACTGCCTTCAGAAACAAAGATAAGACATTTCATCTGAATTTGTGTAACATTCATTATATATGAGATTAACTTAGGTGAGATCTTTAAATCAATGATAATGAAACATAAATACCCTTAAAATTGTTGTTCTAAAGAGTTCATGTTCATGTTCATGTCCCATCTTACCCTGAATCAAATTTGACAGCCTAAGCAAATCCATGAGATCAAGGACTTCCTTCTGACAGCAAGAAGAAAGGATGCTCGGTCTGTTAGGGTTAAGAGGAGCAAAGATGTGGTCAAGTTCAAAGTTCGTTGCTCAAAGTACTTGTACACCCTCTCTGTTTTTGACACAGAGAAGGCTGATAAGCTGAAGCAATCTCTTCCTCCAGGCAAGTTCCTTTAGAATGTCTGAAATCTTGGCTGTGAAACATTTGTCTGTATCTAGTGGATTTATCTAATCATTACAATTGTTTTATTTGCAGGTTTGAGTGTGCAAGAGCTTTGAATTAAAGCTTGAATCAAGAGAGACATATAATATTTGAATGTTCTATTCCCTTTGTTTTTGTAATTCTGTTTGTTTGGATAATCTTCTTAGCAATGGATTGACTATTTATATTGGATGTTTGATCAACATTAAAATTTTCTATTTTGATATGTTTAGACTTATTACTCTTCTCCATTTTCATGCTCAAAAAGTGTTGCTATCTTCTCAGTTGTTTGATCTGATTTTTTAAGTTATTTTGCTGTTTAGACTAAAAGAGATACTGTTGACCTAGATAACATTATTAAATTCTAAATATCCAAAAGAAGGCAATATACCTTAGAATTAATAAACCAACTCTCAACATTAAGCTTTAGATACCCAAAACAAAGTTTCTTCCAACAAGGTTTTTATTGCTCAAATTTTTAATCATAATTCACATTACTATCAAGTCTCTTAAACTTTCATTAGTTAATTTTCTAAACACAATTCACATCAATATAAACTCTCTTAAGATTTGACTGCTCAGATTTTCTAGTCACACATCACCTTAAAGTGTCTTAAACTTTTATTAGTCAAATTTCCTAAATCAATTTACATAAATGTGAAGTTTTCATTTCTTAGAATTCCTAAACATAATTCACATTACTTGAAGTCTCTTAAGCTTTCACTATTCACATCCCTATAAAATCAATTTTTGTTTGTTAAGTTTTTTAAACACAATTCACATAACTGTAAAAGCCTCTTAAGCATCTATTGCTTAAATTTCTTAAATATAATTCACATAATTGTGAAGTTTCTTAAGTTTTAATTGGTCAAATTCTGTTAACATAATTAGAACACTATAAAATATTTTCACTTAGTAACAAATATATTGAGTTGATTAGAATGTGGTATGTCTCGTCGAAAACACAAGAGACTCGTTAATCAAAGAGTTGTTTCCTCTCAACTAGATACTATTCATAACAAGACAGACTTTTCTAATAAATAAGCATACAATTACTTTAAAATTTGAAAACAAATATATATATATATATATATATAATATTTATGCTCTAACAAGTATTTAGAGATTTGTGAAATTTGATCGAAATCTAATGAGTTATGACGAAGGTTATCCGTGGTTATTGAAAGACATAGATTGAGACGATTAAACGATATTTAAAAGATAAATCTTCGTCCATATTATTTTTTAAAGTAAGCTAATAAGAATAATTTACAATGACATTATCATGATGACATCGGTTAGATCGAGAAAACATGTTGATTCGTTTAGGGATCTCATTTCTCTCTTTAGAAGACCTTTGAACTAAATAATTGTATTACTTTTTTTTATTTGAATGATTTTTTCGTGATACTTAAACGATTTTTATTTAATTTATATGAAAAAAAATAATAAAAAAATCATGAAATATATTGGACTAAAAAACATGTTATCTTTATGATTAAACCTTGTCGACTCACATTGGATAATATATTTAAAAATATATTAAATATTAATCATTCATATTCAACTTGTAAGTAATTTTAATCAATTTTATTATTAATCAAATAAAATTAACTAATTACTAACCATTTGAGATATTAGACCGATTTAAAAAAAAGTATCTTGTCATAAATAAACTTATCATGTTTAACAAAATAAAGTAAAATATATAAAAACTTGTATTTACAATAAATTATATTTGATACAGCTTAAAAATTAGTTAAAGATGTATTTGTTTAAAAACAAAATAGAATTCTAAAATATAGAATAATGTCTAAAAGATTTAAAAAAAAAACTTCATTTGCCAAGAACCAAACATATATTTTTTTTTACCAAACTAAAAAAAGAGTAGGTGCAAGTACAAAATTGACCATTAAGATACAACTCTAATTACTTTTTAGAAATGAGCTCAATTATTTGACCAAATGAAAAACAAAAGCTAGTGGGATGACAATTTTTCTCATTGTGCTTTGAAATAATACAACACCAAATTTTATAATAAAACAGGTAAATTATTATACAACCTTGGGAAACATTCATAATCAGTGATCTGTCACAACACAACATCTCTAATGAGACTCCAAACATGGTCTGTCTCACAGTTCATCCTGAAGAAGATGAAGAAGAACAAATGAGAAATCTTTACAAATTTTTCTTTTCATAATGAGAGAAAAAGAGAGACTTACATGATAGTCATCCATGTAATGATCAGGATCATACTGTAAAAGGAGTTATATCCAATTAGTTCTAGTAGAGTTAATGTAATAATCTAGACATTTATAAAACAAATGAAGATTGATTCGCATCATATAAAATGATAACAAAATAAGCTTAGAACAAATAAAATCTGTAGGAAGTACCCGTTTTGGCGGCCTCCTTCTCTTCTTTTCAGCACTGTCTTTTCCTTTAGAGTTCTGCATTGTATTGAAGTGAAGAACACTCAGAACATAAAAATTAAAAATGATAATAGAAACAAACCAGAAAATATTTGATGATTTTTTATCAGTTAATAACCTCTTCATGAGCTAATCTGATCTTCTCTGCCTCCTCGAATGCATCCTTTTCAATCTGCAAGTATTGAAAGCCATTGTAAATAATTCAAATAATAAAAATTAAGCGAGAAGCGTTTATGAAAATGTACCTCCTGGTTCTGGCCCCAAATATCTTCAACAACTTCTCTAGCGTATTGGGGGTCATCACAAATCAAAATATTATCAAACACTGAACCAGCCTTAACCTGCAATAGCACAAAGAGACACAACCTTTTCATTTTTGTCCAAACTAGTTAAATTCTCGAGGACCGACAACAGTTGAGGTTTGAAAAGTCATTATCAGAAACCGGCAATTCTGTAATTCAGATAAAGGTAGATTGATTATGTAATGAACGATGAAATTTACCTGCCAAACTTCAATGCCAACATACTTTATCGGCTTCAATATATAAAGATCAGGGTCGTCTTCAAACTCTGCAGATTAGAGAAAAATAGGTTGGCTGTTTTGGATAAGATAAAGGACTGTTTATGTATGCAGTTTTTCGTCTAAATTATGACACAGAAAAAATTACATTTGGCTTGTTTGCCAAAAACCACAATGAGAAAATAATATGGATCATGATTCAAAGAATAATCTGATCATTATCCCAAAACAAATTCTATAGCAAATGAAGCAAAATATTCCACTATAATCTGAATCATGATTCAAAAGATTAATCTTGATACCCAATGAGGCCAAAGATCACATCATAACGAAAACGAAAAAGTCACTTTCAATTTTAACTTGGACGTTTTTTCAATGGGATCGTGATTGTGTTTGAGATTGTGAAAAAATAGTAGTTTCTAATATTTCTAAAAAAAAGATAAAATGTAGCAGATGGGAAATATAAACAAGAAAAATGATTTCAATATACCCTAACATAATAATATTCAAACGCCTTAAACTGAAATGGAAGTGATGCTAGCTTCCTAAATAAAAAAAAAAACATAGTAACGTTCATAAATGTAAAATAGGTTAGCAGCAAAACTAAGATCGATTGTAGAGTATTGTAGCTTAAAATGAAATGTTTAAACACAAAAATGATGTCAATTTCTCAGACTCAATCATATATTATATAACTACAATCTTGGGAGTATCTGATCTCGTCAATGGGGGTTACAATTGGAAAAATATCTTAATTCATGTTCCTTGTACTACATTTTGATACAGAACAGAGGTTAGAGTTCCAAGGGTCACTCACACGAGGACACACCAAGATATATTTAGTTGGTTATGATAATTATGATCAGCATTAAAGTTTATCTATTATAATTATATTAGGATCACCCTTTTACATAAAGGGGATTTAGATTATCAGTTTGATAATTCGATAGGAGATTATCAGATGACAGTACCTGGGTTGTCAATCCATGGGATTTTCCATTTTCCCTTATAGTTAGGGTTCTTGATTTTCTGAAGCATCAAAGATTAGGAAATCAGGAATTTATAGGAAAACCAATAATAAATGAGAGATTTGCAGTTGTTTCAAGATTGTACTTTTGGTTTCCAAGGTCCTTTGTATGCTGGATTTGGAATCTTCTTTGCCTTCCATAAACCATCATCTTCGTCATCCCAATCAGCAGGCTAAAGAGTCAAACAAATTCAAGATCAAACAACTTTCAAAGAAACAGGACATTAGAACTCTGAACTAAAGCATTGGATTGGGGATAAAAACCGTTAAACCTTTCTAGCCTTTGGATCAGGGATCTCAGCTGGAATTGAATCGTATCCCTGCAAATATTATAAAGGAATTCATAAGATTGCACACAACTTACATCGAGAAGATCTCGGTTTATAGGACTAACTATACCTCTGGTTTTACGTCATTGGGATCAACTATATATTCTCTATCATCCCAATTTTTTGGCTGCATAAAGAGTGTTTCAGACACAAAACAAGTATAAATAAAAGAAATATGTTCCATTAGAAGAGTATACCTACCCTCTTAGCATGGACATCTTTAATTTTCCTCGGTGGAAAGATATCCCAATCAGTATATAAACTTCCGGATTCTCTTTCTCGATTATCAACAAGAACACTATAAGTTGCATCAGGTCTTAAAATAAATGTGTAAAAATGTGTTAATTTGTCAGTTTCACATTGTATATCCTTCTTTATCGGATAATTCTGTCCCTGATAAGAAAACAAAACATGGAGACTTTTTTTCTGTGTGCCACATATATCTGGTCCAAACATCAAGCTACATAAACAAAACAACAAATTACTCAACCATTTATATAAGCCAAACAATTGAATTTTTCAATAAAAGATTCAAACCTGTAAGGAGTATCACCACCAAATTTCTTCTGATTTACATAACCAGATAGAAGTTTAATATAACCTCCACCACATTCTATGTCTTGTTCAAGCTTTATAGAATACTGAACCACTAGGGTTCTGTCTCTATTACTAAACTCTGGTATCTTCGAAGATACAGCATAATGTTTTGCATCATTATATGTTTGTATACCTGAAATCAATTAACAAACTGATAAACATGTTAAAGTTATGTTCTTTTGAATTAATTAATTAATTACCTTTGTCGTTAGGATCTGCAGCCCATTTTCCAGCGGTGTGTTTGAACAGACCAGCTTTCCCTTCAGCTCTCTTCCAATCAGATATAACCCAACGGGTTTTCCAGTCATCTTCAGATCAATCAAACATCATCATGTTAGTAATTGCAAACAATCTAGAAAAAGGAAATGAGCTCGGGATTACGGTAGGTACCATCGAATTTCTCTTCGAAGAAAATTTCGGAGGTGGCGAAAGAGATTAGCGAGAGGAAACTCAGGGTTGGGAGGAGAAAGAGGAGAAGCCCTTTGATGAAGTGAGTTGCAGCAACAACTGCCATTTTCGCGAGCGCCAGACAGAAAATCGAAAGTGAGAATATTTAGTATTTCAAGAAACGGTCTGGTCTTCTGTTTAATGGCCTTATACGATTTCTTATTTACAATCGTGACTTAGTTGACTTGAAAAGTCTTTCATTTTTCATTATTGTTCAAAGGGAAAAGACCCTACCATTTCCGACATCTTCGATCCAATTATTATTTTCAAACTTAAATATAAGTTTTTGTTCTTTTTGTTTTGTTTTTTTTTAATAATTTAAATAAAATTAATTTTTTAATCAATTAATTCTTAATAATCAAATTACTTATTTCATTAAAAAAAACAAAAAAAATACTAAAATACCATATATATTAAATTATTATTTTTTATTTTATTTATATATCAATACTCTTTATTAATTTTTTTTTACTAAAAAATAATCCTTATTTCCTCAAAATTATTAATAATCATTATTTTATTTTTTTTATATATTTTTTGAAAAATCAATCCAAACCAGACCTAACATTTTGAATAATATTTAATTATTTAATGAAGATAACCTACAATAATCTATATATATATAATGATGCTTAATTTTTAAAGTGTCCGGATTGCCGGGTCGAGAGCTGTGGTTAATTTGGATACTTGGGTCGGATTGTGGGTTTACCCGTTTTTAAATTTAAAACGGTTAAAAATAAAATTAAAAATGCTAGAGGTATGTTTCGAACTTGCAACCTAACAAAACAAGTACAACTCTTTAACCAACTAGGCTACAAAGACTTTATATTTTAAATTCAACACCAAATTTGATAAACGCGGGACGTTTTAACATTAATATAAGTTCAACTTTTTAACTAACTAATCTATATATATATAATGATGCTTAATTTTTAAAGTGTCCGGATTGCCGGGTCGAGAGCTGTGGTTAATTTGGATACTTGGGTCGGATTGTGGGTTTACCCGTTTTTAAATTTAAAACGGTTAAAAATAAAATTAAAAATGCTAGAGGTATGTTTCGAACTTGCAACCTAACAAAACAAGTATATAACTGTTTAACCAACTAGGGTACAAAAACTTTATATATTAAATTCAAACACCAAATTTGATAAATGCGGGACGTTTTAATATTAATATAAATTCAACTTTTTAACTAACTAATATATAATAATGTTGAGTAAATGGATACTTGGGTCGGATTATGTGTTGACCCACCCATAAATTTAAAACGGTTAAAAATAAAATTAAAAATGTTATCCGTAATTTTTTTCACGGTTTTTTATATTATTACTCGTGCAAATGCACGGGCTAAATGCTAGTTATTATTAGAATGTGAGAAAAAAGGGAAGAGATAAATTATTTTAATTTTTTTTTGGCAATCCTCGTTCTCATTCTCTAATTCAAATTCTCTCCCTAAATTATTTCTTTTATTTTTTTTATACAAAAATATAAAAAAAATAATAATTTTTATATATATATTTACTATAAAAATATTACAAAATCTCTTAATTTCTTAATTTTTTCAATTTAATCATTAAAAATAGACAAATTTATGTTATCACATTTTTTTAAGCTTATTATCCTAACTCAAATTTCGAAATTCGTCCATATTTATATATTATATCAGATTTATAGACTTAATAGAGAAACATTAAATTTGAGTTAGTTTTTCTCGTTGTTTTGCTTATAACTTTAATTTGAAGTTAAAATAAATTTGTCAAACCCAAATATTTTTTATTTGCATTAATAATGTCTGAAATAAAATGAAAAATCATAGTGAGAGTGATGTGCGGACATTTAAAAAATAATTAAATATATAAACAAACCAATTATTATATCAAATCAAATATTTAGTGAACAATTGTTTACACGTAAGAAGCTTATTTTATTTATTCATTTTTTTAATATACAAGTAATTATTTTGACGTAGAAAATGGGTCGAGACTTTTGAGTACTTTAGCAGCAATTATGTCCAAAAACAATGGCATTTTTTCAATTAATTAATTTTGCAGGTCAACGGTTGACTACAACAAACCATTCTACACCCATATATTTATTTTATAGAGTTGAAGAGTCCAGGAAATTGGAGGTAAACAAATACCTTGTTTGTTTTCATTAGTGTTCTATGTTTGAAAAATAAAGAAAAAAAAATTAGGTAAATATTTAATTGAATAGTGAAATAGATTGAAACAATTAAAAAAATTAGGGAGTAATTTGACATTATCTATATATATAATAATACTTAATTTCAAAGTGTTTGAATTGCCGAGAAATCTGTGGTTAATTTGGATATAAAAAATAGGACAACAGATTCAACATATAACCCGTAAACATGTTTAACCATTTAATCAGGTGCAAAACTTGCCACCTAACGGGCTCGAACCCATGATCTTAGGGTGCGAATCTCCATCTCTTGTTGCCGCTAGGCTAAGGTTCTGGGTTTGAGCCCGTTAGACGACAAGTTCTGCGCCTAGTTAAATGGTTAAGTGTGTTTGAGGGATACATACATAATCAATTTTTGCATTTTGATAAATTAGATATATATATGTGAGAGTAAATGAATATTTGAATCGGATTGTGGGTTGACCCGCACATAAATTTAAAACGTTAAAAATAATATTAAAAATACTATAGGTATGTTTCGAACTTGCAAGCTGTAAGCATGAAAATTTGACCTACCATATTTTATAATAATATTATTATTTTTAATAATATTAAAATATTATTTTGAAATTTTAAATTCAAAATAACCCAAAGGTAGAATTAAAACTAAAGTTAGGATTAATTATTGTCTAATTAAGCCTAAAATACAAAAATTAAATAAAAATCTAAAAATAATTTGAGGTTAAAATATTGTATTTATTTTACTCAAATTAAACTCAAGAAAGGGTTGAAATTATTTAATTAGGATTTTAAACATAAATTATGTTTAATTTATAGCTTAAAAACAATTAAATAAATACCCAAAATCCCCCAAAATACTAAAAAAATAAAAATATGAATATAATTTGTATTATGTTTCTAGAAATATTTTGTGAAATTTTTGGTAAAGAAAAAACGCAAGAAAGAGATTAAAAATCGATTTCAAATAATCATTTTTATTAAAAATTAAATTGATAATTTAGTGTAGCCGAAATTATGTTGAGTAGGTTGTAACAGCATCCGTGACCATTAGATGAGCACCTATACATCATCCAACGTCCATGATCGCGCCACACAACCCGTTGTAACAAAGCAAGCATGCACCCGTTGTAACAAAGCAAGTGTGCGCCTGTTCACTCTAAATCAACTAACGGGACAAGCTAACCCCGTTCGTCTGAACGCAGATGGACCTCCAACGGATCGCCTAACGGTACCACGAAACAATGTCATTTTGGATCATCATCTTCGCCGATGTAGGACGCTCACCGGAATCGCGACTCGCCGACGTGATTCTTCTAGAAGGGCTAGCCCAGTCATTTCTCCACCTTATCCGATGATTTCTTCGCCCTTATCCTTGCCTCCTTATTGCCTACAATAGCCCTATAGCTAGGTTGAAAACCTCGACCAAACTAGGCTGCCACGTTTTGGATAAGATTTAGGGATAAGTTCGCCGAAGATCAAATTGGACTTGAATTGACCTCATCAACTGACCTAAAGCCACTATAAATAGTCCTTAAGGGTTTCTCTACAAGATCATCAAACAATCACAACCTGTTACACACTGAATCAAAGGATTGAAATTCCAGCCGAGAACAATTTTTATAAAAACTTTTCGGCCATTACAGTTCTGATCCAGGCTTCTAGA
This sequence comes from Impatiens glandulifera, assembly GCF_907164915.1. Classification (NCBI taxonomy): domain Eukaryota; kingdom Viridiplantae; phylum Streptophyta; class Magnoliopsida; order Ericales; family Balsaminaceae; genus Impatiens; species Impatiens glandulifera. The sequence goes on from NC_061867.1 coordinate 25,699,650, forward strand.
AAGCTTCGAACACATATAAGGAATGTTCTCTAGCTGTTGGGTTTTTACTTAATATTATATCAATATACTCGTAGGTACGCCCTTTTAAATAATTTTGTACAATTATTTACGCAATCTAAACTTATCCTTATTTAGGACCCTCAGACTACTAATTAAAAGAAATAAATGTTATAAATAAAATCTTAAATATCCAGACTTTGTTTATTTTAAAATTTTAAAATTGTCCTTTGACGGGGCACGAATGACATAGCACGAAAGCCTTTCCCGAGTATAACCAAAAACGAATCCCTTACAGAAATTCTAGTATAAATACGTTTATACACGTAAGTTACCAACCAATATTATATAGAATCTAGACTTAGACCCAGAGAAAATGAATGTCATACTTGTTACCGTAAACAAATAGACTCAAAGCGTCCCAAGAAAGTCAACTAAAATCAAGTGAACTAGTCCCCAAATTATAGAGAGTCCGAGACTCCAAAGGTTATCAAAGATGTTTGAGTTGCGACTCGAGATGAGATGATGAGGACATGTATAATGTAAGCATGAGACTTTGAGGTTGTTTCAACCAAAGCTGGGTCATACATATTATCTCCTTAACAAATCATGCAAATCTCTTTCCTATTATACATTTCCCCCATGGATGAATTCATCGAATGACTGTCCTCAAGTAATGACTTAGTTGGTTTCAATACACACCTTACTCCATTTGTGAAAATGAATTAACTGAATGTTTGTCCTCAAGAAGGACTATGTTAGGTTTCATTATGCATTTCCCAATGGATGAATTGCCCGAATATCCGTCCTCGAGGACTGAGTCAGATTTTATTATACACATTGATTCATGTGTAGATGAATTGGCCAAATGTCCGTCCTCGAGAAGGATATGGTCGGATTTCATTATACATTTTTCACCGTAGGTGAATTAACTGAATGTTTATCCTAAAAAAGAACTGGATCAGATTTCGTTATACACTTCACTACATTTGTGCAAATGAATTAACCAAATGTTCATCCTCAAAAAGGACTGGGCCAGATTTTATTATGCATTTCCCAATAGATGAATTAGCCGAATGTCCATCCTGAGAAGAACAAGGTCTTTATTCCACACATCGATCCATGCGTGCAAATGAATTAGCCAAATGTCCATCCTCGAGAAGGACATGGTCCAATTTCATTATGCATTTTACACCGTGGGTGAATTAGTTGAATGTCCATCCTAAAAAAATATTATATCGATTTTTATTATACACTTCACTCCATTTGTACAAATGAATTAGCCAAATGTTCGTCCTTGTTAGAATTAAAGAGGAAGATTGTATTAGAATCATATATTTTGAGTTACATAGGTTATGTCTATTATATAGACATTACATTAAACTTATAAGAAAACTAATATAATATAATATAATATAATATAATATAATATAATATAATAATGATAGTATCACAATTTATCATATTGTAATAATATCTTACAAATATATTATGTTAGGATCGGTGACACCAATAGAGACTAGGGTCTAGCTATTGATGACAACTTCTAGAAAACGGTTTGATAAAAATTCTGTGAGTGATTAATATCTCTTTATATTCTTCGCAAACCTTCACAAACTCTTGAAATGATTCAAGTGCGGAAATGTTTGTTTGGGTTTGAATCTTTGAACCAATGAAAGATGAAAGACAGAAAGTAAAGAACACATGGTTGTTTATGGATGTTTAGAGCAAACTCTCCTACGTCACATCTTCTTCCAACAAACGAAAGGATTTCACTAACTTCATTAGATGAAATACAGATTACTAAACTAGCTATCTCTCTATTTAACAAAACAATCTTTGTTCAACTTACAACACTGAAGTTTTCTCTCAGAAAAGAGAGTATGTAATTACAATGTATTCACAGATAGATAGAGAGTGAGATATTTGATTTCGGAAATTTTCTTTAATCGAATGAATGAAACTGCTCTATCTTGACTGTTGTCATTTGGCTTCCATATACACTGAAATACACCAACGGTTCATTTGTTGAGCTCTGCTGCCAGCTGTTTGAAAGCTCATCTGTCTTTAGACGTCTATCAGACTTGCTTAGACGTCATCTGCTCATCTGTGATGTCCATCTTCTTAGACGCCTCATCTTGGTCGTTCATTTCATCTTAGATCTTAGACGTCCATCTGCCTAGACGCCCCATCTGTTTAGACGCCTCATCTGATCATCTTAGCCGTCCATCTAACAACCCTTAGACGCATTAGATGCCCTAGTCTAACATCCTTTAGCCGTCCATCTAACAACCCTTAGACGCATTAGACTTAATATGGCCAAAATATTAGAAATAAAGACTGTTTTTAACGGACACATTAGACATAGCGCTAAAACCCTTTATCGCATGTAACCAAGCACCAAACCCCTAAAGAATCTATTTTCTAAGGGTGTTATTTGTTCCACACGCCAAAAATTTATTTTTCCTAACTTTGTAAGAAAATTTAGGTGGCGACTCTTTAGTCACAAACTGATTTCAAAATTTGGTTTAATTTTATTTCAAAATTTTCCCCAATTTGATGTAATTTTATTTCAAAATTTTTGAAGAGATAATTATATTTTAAATTATTTCTTAAAAGTTGAAAAATTGATTCTTTAAGAAGGAGGTTTTAAACGCGTACAACAAGATTAGATGTCGATTGTGATTGATGATTGGTTTGTTGAAGGATTAGATGCATGTGAAAGTGTAAGGTCATGAGATGAGATGTCGATTTAATTGGTGGTTGATTTTCTAGGGATAAGAGGCCAACACGATAGATTGATGGTTAATTTGGTGAAAGATAAGAGACCGATAATAATGGATAACAATGTCACGAAATTAGAGGTCAATTGTGATTGGTAGTTAAAAATATATGTGAATAAAATGTTGATTGACCGAAGTATGATGTCACAATGTTAGAGGTCAATTGACATTGATGGTTGATTTGCTGAGGGATAAAATACATCTAAAAGTGTGAGGTCACGAAATGGAAATGTCAATTGAGATATTGATGGTTAGTTTTGCGAGAGATAATAGACGTGTGAAAGTGTGTGAGGTCACGCTATTATTAATGAGAGTTGTTAATTGGAAAAATGAATATTGATGGTTAAATGTGAGAATGAGATGGTTGGTTGACTGAAGTATGAAAATGAGGTCACGAGATGAGAGGTCGATTGAATTGGTGATTGGTTTGCCGAAGTGAATAAAAGAGGTTGTGGTAATGATATGAGATGGTTGAGGTACAAAATACTCGAAGTGAGGTTACTAGATTAATAATGAGAGGTTCATTGAAGAATAAAAAATATTGGTGGTTAAATATATGAATGAGATTATTGGTTTACTAAATAAGTGATGATAAAGATGTTGGTGATATAATGAGATGATTGATTTGTCAAAAGTGAGGATAAAAGATGTTGGTGCTATTGAGATGGTTGGGGTGTAGAAACGAGGTCACGAGATTAATAAATGATCTATCTATTAGGTAAGAAATAATATTGTTAGTTGACCAAAAATGAGAATAAGGTCAAAGATGAAGTGTTCGGTAAACTGATGAGAAAAAAGATAAATGAATATTTTATCAAATTTGTTATCCTTTCTTTTTTGATGAATAACGAAAACAAAGATGAATGAGAGGAGGAAGACGATTACTAGAGTACTGTCCCAACCATTGAAATCCTTCATGTTTAGACTATAGATGTTGACGATGAAAATGATGATGAAGATGAAAATAATGATGATGACAACACAAAGAAATGAGTTGTCTATTTTAATTTTGTAAATGTGGATTTTATTTATTCTTGCAACATTTGGAGTTGTATAGCCTACGCTCTCTCCATAGCAGTGTAATGATGCTTAAACATCAATATAGATCTTCTATATATGTAATTCAGGTCATTATAGATCTTCTATATATGTAATTCAGGTCATTATACGGGAAGCCTCAGAGTCTCTCATTCTCCTCCATTATTCTCTTCTACCGCGTTATAAACTGTCGAGATGCCAAAGTAAGATAGCATGTAAGATTTCAATTTTATGCACTTTTCTTTGTAGACGTATTTAGATATTCAATCTCTTATTTGTGTATGTGCCGTGGCTTATCAGGATTCTATGAATGAAGATCAATTCTTCTTCATAAGGCGACGCTAGATATAAGAAGACAAAGGCTATCGCTATACGTCCGAAAAAGAGAGAGAAACAATAATTAATGATACTAATAAGCCTAAGCATTCTCCCAACAATTTCTTTTTCTTCTTCTTCTCTTCTTTCTCGATCATAATATCATATAATCTCGGCCTTTACGACCACTCTATAAAGATGAAATATGTCAAGCCTACATGGAAGGACAACTTTTGTGCTCATAAAAAAATCTCCATCGCTTGCTCTCTTTCCATCGACGAACCCCGCCCTCCGAGTTGTTTGTTTTGACCACTTACATTCTCTTTGTGTTTCCTTTAGATTTTAGTTTAGGATCTAATATTATTTCCATTTGCACAATTTAGGTTGCAAAATACAAGTCCTATCAACCATTGCAAAATGGTAGCCCCAAAGGATAATTTTTGTAAAATGAAATCGATTTGATGAGAGGGGATGGTTCAAGGCCAGAGATATAAAAAAAAAATATATATATTGAGTAAAACTGGGAAAATTTGAACCTCTTTGTATGTATATGGACGTGGAAATGATGGCAAAATAATTTATGATCATGTCAAACTTTATAAGGTATTTAATTTTATGCATGAATACTTTATTTAGATAAGTATTTTTTTGTTTGGGTTATTTATGCATGTTTTATTCATTTCTCTAACAAAAAAAAGTCTCATATTTGCTTAGGACTTTCTTCACAATCTTATGAATTATTTTTCCACTCAGGTGATATAGAGTCTGAGAAATCAAAGATTTTCAAACAGGCAAGATTTTAACTATGCTTTGCACTTTGTTGTGTTATGTGTAAAATTATAACTTTAATAGGGAAATTTGATGAAATGGCCCCCATAACAGGGGAAATTCCAAAAAGGGCCCCCGCCTACTAAAGTTGGCAAAAAGGGCCCTTTTGCCCTGCGAAATGTCGGAAATACCCCTTCGGCGCCATTTCTTACGCTCAAAGACGCGAATTATCAATCACGCGATTTAATCTAAATCGCGTGAGTTCATCACCGCGATTTAGATGAAACGCGTGATTGGTAATTCGCGTTTTTAAATGTACGCGATTTACCATGCACGCGATTTAATCTAAATCGCGGTGATGAACTCACGCGATTCAGATTAAATCGCGTCCATGGTAAATCGCGTCTTTAGTCTTATATATTACTTTTCTGCCCTAATTTAAAACAAAACCACCCCGATTCTCCCTCCCACTCCGACTGCGGCCGACTTTCCATTCCCACATCCATCAAGATCATCGTTCCTCAACATCATCGTTCCTCAACATCATTGTTCCTCAACATCATCGTTCCTCAACATCATCGAGATCCTTCCAACATCATCGTTCTTCAACATCATCAGGTCAGTTTAGGGCTTAGGGTTTAGACTTAGGTTTTGATGTATATTTACCGTTTATATTCATGGATATGGATGTATTTAGGGTTAAAGGATTGGTTTTGATGTATATTATGCCGTTTCCTATGTATATCGAAGTATTTAGGTTTAGGGTTAGGTTTTGATGTATATTTACCGTTTATATTCATAGATATTGGTGTATTTAGGGGTAAAGGTTTGGTTTTGATGTATATTATGCCGTTTCCTATGTATATCGAAGTATTTGGGTTTAGGGTTAGGTTTCGATGTATATTCTGCCATTTATATGGATGTATTTAGGTTTAGGGTTTGGTTTTGATGTATATTATGCTGTTTATAATCGATATTGATGTATTTAGGTTTAGGGTTAGGTTTTGATGTATATTTTGCCATTTATATTGATAGATATTATAGTATTTATGTTTAGGGTTAGGTTTCGATGTATATTCTGCCATTTATATTCATGGATATTGTTGTATTTAGGGTTTAAGGTTTGGTTTTCCTATATATACTGATTGATTGTTGATTTTCAATTACATGAATATTGTATGGTTAGTTATTGATGTATATTCTGCTGTTTATAATGATGGATATTGTAGTATTTAGATCAGGAGCTGCCGTTGTGGTTTTCTCAGTTCGTTCAACAAAATGGTATGTATTAAAATGGTTGTTAATAAAATTGTTTTCTCAGTTCGTTCAACTCTTTTTTTTTTATAATATGCAGGCAACAAACACTGTTATGACCTTATGTCCCAATCAATTATCACCTGAAAATAATGTATGTTCTATTCTCTCTACTATGTCCATATTAACTAGTTTTGTATGTAATAACCATTATAACGACGGCAAAACCCTAGGTGAAGTGCGAACTGTGCGATCAACGTGTCGTGTGTGCCGCGATATGCCGTCGCGGTCGTAATCGTCGTTGAAGAAACCCTCGATTGCAGTCGCAAAGAAATCACACACCATTCGTTGCCGTGCGAACTGTGCCATCTGTGCGATTTGTGCAATCCGTGTTCCGTGTGCGTCGTGATTTCATCTCTCGGTCGGAAGGGTCGTCTTTCCGCAGAAATCTACTAAATCTACTCATCGATCTCTCGGTCAAGACTAGAGTACATCAGGAAATCAATTTCAAACTTATGTGTACTGTAAAGTTGTTAAAAGCTTCGCTGACACGAATCCGTCCGTGTCGGCCACTTTAAATATGACTTTTGCAAACATTGTAGCTTCAGCAGTACGGGAAATTCCCTCTTTGTCAACAGTTGGTACAAGCCCGGCCAACTCTCTTAATCGGGCAATGGGTGAATCCAGCACATGCTCCCCTGATCCTAAGATAGAAAATTCGAATGCAACTAACCTCCACATAGGCTTAGGAGAGAATCACACGAATATCCTCTTTGAAAATCATGGGTCTCCAAAGCCAGGAGGAAATGGTGGAAATCTGACTGACGTGAGCAAGAGCAATAATAAAGATTTTGCAGTCAACACGCCAGGTATGTTTTTTACCAATCCCAATAACACTCATGAGATGAATGAAAATGATAATAGAACTGTTAGTGGAATACATGCTGATAGCCTAGATTGTGATAGTCTAGGACATGCTCTAGGAAAAGATAGAGTAGTTCTGGAAAATAGTCTAGGAAATAAAAATGCACAGGTCATTAACTCGGATTCTAATGGGAATCAAATTCAACTTGAGACTATTGAGATAATTGACTCAGACGAAGAAGCAGAGAAAATAATTCAGAAAGAATTGAAAAGAGAAAGAATTAATGCAGAAAATCTGGGTGAAACAGGAAAGATGCAAAGAATGGCAGCGAAAGTATTGGGTAAAGAAACAGACCCGAGGAAATGGAGGGTTGGTTTTAATGAAAGGGCCAATCTGAAAGGACTTAGAAATCAGATAACGAAATTATTGATACTGGGAAAGAAAGGCCAAATCGTTTTAAGCAAAGAGAAAAGCCAACAGTACACAGAGCATCTCAACCTACATTACCTACAAGACTGGAATCTCCTAAAAAAAGAGGAGTACGATACTATTGTGAGCTGGTCTGTTGAAATTTTGAGAGAGCTCTCTAAATGCCCCAAAACCAGAGTCTACTTCATCAAGAACAATTCTAATTGGAATGTAGACCAGGTCTGGAAGAAAGCTGAAGAACAAAGAAAAACTCAAGGGAATGATCAGAAAACAGGGCAAAACCAGAGTAACGAGCAGAATGAACAACAGAAACAGAATGTAGGGCAGAAGAACATAGGGGAAACAAAAGCTGACAATCCAGTTCAAGAGAGGGGAAAGATTTTTCTTGGAACATTTAAGCCAAAAGTTGAAATTATCGGTTCCCCGTTTGAATTCAAACTACCCCAAGAAGTTGAGGAAAACTGCGTAAATTCATGGAAGAATGTCATAGTGGGAAACTTCATCGGAAGAAATAAGGTGCCATTTCTAGTAACCAAAAAAACTCTAATGGAACAGTTGGGGGAAAATGGTCTAGAAAAGGTAACATCAAACATTCATGACTTGTACTTTCTCAAATTCAAAGAAGGATCAGATCTCGAAAGTATTCTGATCAATGGGCACACATTTGTTGGAAAAAACTACATGAAACTCGAAAAATGGACAGAAGGTATGAACCTCTTCAGCAAGCCCAAAGAAACTGCGCAAATCTGGTTCCAATTGCGCAACATCCCTCCCCACATGTATAACCCTGAAGCATTAAGTCACTTTGCGAGCCTATTGGGGAGTCCACTCTACATGGACCCAACTACAGAAAAAGGTGAGCATATGACTTATGCTAGGATGTGCATTGAGATACACCCGAGATCAAATCTTCCATACCAGATGACGGTAACAGACAGAAAAGGTGAACCCACAATTATGAGAATCTCATATGAGTGGAGGCCGAATAGATGCTTTGACTGTAATACATTCGAACATGTCTGTTACAAGTGCCCGAAAATAATTGAAGAAGAAAGGAAGAAGAAGATCGAGAAAGAGACAAAGATAGAGACAGAAAAGAAACAGAAAGAAGAACAAGAAATGTTGGAAAAGGAAAAGGTTGAAAATGAAAGACAGAAAATGGTTACTAAAGAATTAGTATTGAGTAAACAGAAGGATCAAGATAAGGAAGGAAATTCAGAACATGGTTTTGAAGAACAGGGGAAGGAAGACAGAGTGGTAAGAGATTCAGAATCAAAGGCTGAGAATGAAGAGGTAACAAAGAAACTTGAATTGGAAGCAAGAATCAATAACGAAGAGGTTGTGGAAAGGGAAAGTGTGGGAGAAAGCAAGAAAGGGGAAGTGGGTGAAGGAAATGGGAAAGATAAAGAAGAGGAAGCTGAATCGATTGAAACTGTACAATCTCCAATTCAAAAAAAAGTTGACCAGAGAAACACAAAAATCTCAAAACAAGAAGGTAAGAAAATTAAGGAAAATACAATTCCTTATAGCCCTGCTATATGGGAAAAACAGAAAGGAAGAAAAAGTAAAGGAAGGGGAAGTAAAGCTGGAACATCTTCTTTTCATTAATGAACTTAATGACATGGAATATTAGAGGGTTAAATGACCCCATAAAAAGAAGAGAAGTTAGAAGAATAGCAGAGAAGAATGAAATCACAGTATTTGGAATTATTGAAACAAAAGTCAGACAAAGTCAAATAGAGAATGTTGCCCAAGGTTGCTTTAAAGAAGAATGGGAATTTATTCATAATTCTGATGGGATTAAAAGTAGAATCTGGGTAGGATGGGATAAAAGAAGGGTTGAAATCAAGAAAATTTTTGAAAGCAAGCAAGTTATTTTGACAGAGGTTATCAATCTGATGACAAGGGTAAAAATATTTTTTGCGGTAGTTTATGCAAGCAACTCTGGGACAGAGAGGAAGACACTTTGGAATGATTTAAGAAGAAGCATTACGGACGACGAACCATGGGTTATTATGGGAGATTTTAACGTTACAAGATTCAGGAATGAAAGAGAGCCTGAGACAGACATAACACAAGACATGCAAGATTTCAACGAATGCATTCGAGACATAAACTGCATTGAACCGTCTTTCTCAGGTAATCTATTTTCATGGTCAACTACAAGAGGGGCGGACAACATGAGAAAGAGCAGAATTGATAGAGGCCTAGTGAATGAAAAATGGGTGGAATTTTACCCAAGAAGCCAAATACAGGTTTTGCAACCAGGTATATCTGATCACTGCCCTTTGAAATTCTTTTGGGAAAAGGAGAAAAAACAGAAAAGACCCTTTAAGTTCTTCAACTTCTGGATGAAAGATGAAGAATTTAATAAAATTCTTAATGAAACTTGGAACATCAGAATTTATGGAACAAAGATGTTTAGAGTTTGTGAGAAACTAAGATTACTTAAAGGGAAGCTGAATAAACTAGACCGGAAAAAATATAGTGGGATTTCTAAAAGAGTAGAGGAAGCCAGAATGAAACTAGAGGAAATACAAAGCAAGGCACTAAGAGCCCCAAATCTACCTTATAACAGGGAAGAGGAAAAAGAGGCTCTTACGCGATTCAGAGACCTTTGTTCTAAAGAGGAAAGTTTTGCTAAGCAAAAATCTAGAGAAAATTGGCTTTCATTAGGAGACAAGAATACTTCGTTCTTCTATAAAAAATGTTCATCAAGGAATTTCAGAAATCAGGTACTAAGGCTCACAAACTCAAATGGAGATGTTTTACAGGGACAAAAAGCAGTTCATGAGGAAGCAATAAGTTTCTACAAAGAGCTGATTGGAACAGAAACTAGCACAACAATAGAGGACAACCGAAGATTGCTTCAACAGATTGTGCAAAGGAAAATCAGTGAAGAAAGTGGTAGCAAATTGATTACAATAGTTAGTATGGAAGAAATTAAAAAAGCTGTGTTTTCGATGAAAGGGGATAAAAGCCCAGGGCCAGATGGTTTCAACGCGAACTTCTTCAAAGAAAACTGGGAAATAGTGGGTAAAGATGTAAGCGAAGGGGTTTTAGAATTCTTCCAAAACAGGAAAATGTTGAAGCAATGGAACGTCACAGTGTTGAATTTGATTCCTAAGAATTCAATTCCGGAAAAAATTCAGGACTTTCGTCCTATTTCATGTTGCAATGTTATTTATAAAATTATTTCAAAAATTATTTCGCAACGTTTGAAAACAGTTATTGATAAACTTGTAGGATTAGGGCAATCAGCATTTATTCCCAAACGCTCTATTTCCCATAACATCCTACTCATGCAGAGCTTATTGAATGGATATGGAAAGAAAAACATATCGCCACGTGTGGCTTTCAAAATTGACATTAAAAAAGCTTTTGACTCGATCAGATGGGGATCAATCCACGAATTCCTCCTTGCTGCAGGTTTTCCAATTATTTTCATTGATTGGATTATGCAATGTGTTTCCACTCCTCACTTTGTTGTGAGCGTGAATGGTATTCATGGAGGCTTTTTCAAGGGTGAAAGGGGAGTAAGGCAAGGAGACCCTATATCTCCTTACTTATTCGTCTTAATAATGGAAATTCTTGACTGCATTTTAAAAATGCTTCTGAGAAGTCATCATTTCAAATTTCACCCGTACTGCAAAGAAGAAGCAATAACCCATATATGTTTTGCAGATGATCTATTTTTTGTGGCTTATGCGGATGTTGAATCTGTTAGTATAATCAAAGAAGCTCTAACAATCTTTTCGAGTATTACAGGTCTATACATCAATGAGGACAAAAGTCAGGCTTTCTATGGAGGGGTTAATGAAGAAAGGAAAGAAAACATTTTCAATATTATGGGAATCAAGGAAGGTGAACTACCAGTGAAATACCTTGGAGTACCCCTGTCATCAAAACAACTCCGATACAATCACTTTAGACAACTGGTAGAAAAGGTTAGAAATTCTGTTTTGGGTTGGGCTACGAAAAAACTGTCTTATGCAGGTAGAATCGAGCTCGTTAAAAGAGTCATTTTTGGAATTATTGGCTACTGGGCACAACAGATAGTCATCCCAAAGAAAGTAATGACTGAACTCGATAGAATCATGAGAGACTACATATGGGGAACACAAGGCAGAGGAGGAAAAAAAGTCAAATGGGAGGATGTTTGCACTCCCATAGAAGAAGGAGGACTAGGAATAAAAAGTTGTGTTGAATGGAACAAAGCCCTCACCATCAAGAGCTTATGGGAGTTGGAGCAAAAAGCGGACTCCCTATGGGTCAAATGGGTGCATACAAGATTTATGAAAGAAGAGCAGAGTATTTGGACACTAAGCATCAACGAAAGAATGGCATGGTCATTGAAGAAAATCCTAAAAACAAGAAAAGATGCCTTTCAAATGGTGAAAACCACAATTGGAAATGGAAGAGGGGTACTATTCTGGCATGATCCTTGGTTGGATAATATTCCCATTATATTCAAAGAAGAAATGCAAGGAAACAGAGTTAGAAGAGAATACATCAAGTACTCATTTAGAGACGTATATGAAGGTAGATGTGATTCACTTTTGAGGCGTATTCCAGAAGGTGATAGAATCCTAAACCTAATGAGGCAGAAGCAACTCAATGAAAATAATGATGAAATAAGCTGGAAAACAGAAAGCAATGAGAAGTTTATTACAGGAAAGGCGTGGGAAATTGTTAGAACAAGAGGACAGGAGGTAGATTGGCATAATGTGGTATGGTCTCCAAAGATTATTCCTCGTCACCAATTTATTCTCTGGCTGGTATACAGGAAAAGGTTGACAACAAAAGACAGAATTCGAAAATATATAAACATTCCTGATATCAACTGTGTCCTATGTTTGGGAGTTGAGGAAAGCATAAACCATTTATTTGGGGAATGCTCTTTTGTAATACAAATCTGGAGGATGTATGCTGCAAACATGAACATCATCAACTTTCCAAGAATATGGGAAGAAATCCAAGAGTGGATGAAGAATAAAGCAAAAGGAAGATCCTTCTATGTAAGTATGTTGAAATGCTACTTTGGAGCAGTAATCTACAATATCTGGAAAGAAAGAAATTCAAGAACTCACAGTGGAAGAAGTAGAACCGCTGAAGATATTTGGAGAGATATAACTTCAGATGGAAATGCACTCATTCAATCCTGGAGAGGAATCGAAAGGAATGAAGAGAATAGAAAGCTCTGCCATATATGGGATATTTCGTTTGAGAATATCACAAGTAGAATAAAAGTAAAAACGTTGTAGGCGCTAATTGATTATTGTTATTGTCTGTAATTCAATTATTGTTTCATTGTCAAATCTAGAAATTGTCTAGATCTGATCTTAAACTTTTGTATTTTTTTCCCTCTTTTGGGTTTTTTTTAATGAAATGGCACTAAGCTGTTTTCCCAAAAAAAAAAAAAAAAAAAAAAAAAAAAACCATTATATTATTGTTTTACACAGTTGTTGATAGTTGAATTTGCTCGCACTTTTGGTGCAAGGGTGTCTCCGAAGTGGAGAGAAGATGTAACTCATGTTATTGCTTACACTGATCCCAATGGTGCATGCGGCCGAACTCAAAAAGTATTGAAGGCAATTCTGAACGGGAAATGGGTCCTTACTATTGATTGTGAGTCTCTGTTAACACGATTATTTTCATACATATGTCTGTTAAATTAGTTTAAAAATTATTTTCATACACATTTGTTTAGGGATAAAATCATCATTGAAAACCGAAAACTGTGTTGATGAGGAACCTTATGAGGTTAAACATGATAATCATGGAGCCCAAGGTGGTCCTAGAAAAGGCAGACTTCTGTTATTGAATAATGTGAGTTTGGTATTATTCCTCCTATCTGTACTTTTTCTTATTTTGCATGATAACTGAAATTATCTTCTTTGTTGGTTTTTCAGCGTTCGAAACTGTTCGACGGTTACATTTTTATATTTGTAGGGAATTTCAACACACTATACAAACAGGATCTCATTGAGTTAATAGTTGCTGGAGGTGGTAGTATTAAAGAATCGGATAATCCAGATTATCCATTTGCTGAGCCAAGGGATGCGAAAACTATAATAGTATACTTCGAGATAGACAGCAGGTATCGATCAATTGAAAAGGATTTTGATGTTCTCCCCGACAATTGGCTTTTTGAGACAGCGGCTGCTCTGTCAAGCATATTGGATGAACATGTTGTTCCTCATACAAAGTTGCTTCAATCTGTTGCTGCTTGTGATTTGCAGCATTTGCTTACTTAATTTGGAGTTGTTTAGACTTATTGTTCTTCTTCTATTTATGGGTTATTTATGATATTTATGATATTTATGGTTTATAACAATTCTTAATTTGGATATTTATGATTTATGGTGGTTTATATTACTGAATATTCTTCTATTTATGCTTTATTACTTATGTTAACAATATCATAACTTATCCTCATAACTCACGCGTATTGTGTATAATCAAACAACAAGGAACAATGTTGTTATTCGCCACATAACTCAAACAACAAGGAACAATGTTGTTATTCACGCATATTCGCCACATAACTCAAACAACAAGGAACAAGGAACAATGTTGCTATTCACGTGTTTCATCTAAAACGCGTGAATAAACTCACGCGTTTTAGATGAAACGCGTGAATGCATTTCACATTAAAACGCGTGAGTTTATTCACGTGTTTTAGATGAAACACGTGAATGCATTTCACATTAAAACGCGTGAGTTGATTCACGTGTTTTAGATGAAACACGTGAATAACAATTCACGTCTTTCATCGTATATATTATTTTTGTGCCCTAATTTATAACAAAACCACGAATCCTTAATTTCCCCTTCTCTCTTCTCTCGCTTTCGCCACTCCGACTCGACCCTCTCCTGAAGAACTCGACCACGAGCAGCAGCAGCGGACGACTACGACGACACCACGATACCCTGAAGAACTCGACCACGAGCAGCAGCAGCTTACCCACTACTCTTCGTTCTCAAAATGGGTATGTTTATTTAATATTTAAAATGCTATTCAAATAAAGTAAGGGTAATTTGTGGATGATTGAAATGATTTGATTAAATCTAAATAACCCTTCCTCAAACGAGGCCTTGATTTGGGTATTAGCTTTGTTTTAGTGCATAGAAAGTCTTATTGAGTTATTGTCTTGGAATTTGTTTATCAGTACGTTGTTTAAGTTCCACAGTTCTTATAGTTACAAGACCTTTTTGTTTAAGTTCCACAGTTCTTGAGTTATCTTGTTATTCTAGTATTAAGGTTTAGGGTTTGCATGCTGGCATAGTGTAGCTGATTTCACTCAATACTATCTTGTTATTCTAGTATTGAGGTAGAGTTTACTGGTATGTTTCGTGGAGATACAATGTTCCAAGAATTAACCACAAGTTTGCTTCAATGGACCTATTGGATAGGGAGCTCTTATCCCATTAGATTCATTGAAGCAAACTTATGGTAAAAAGTTGCGGCATTGGATTTCCTGAAACTCTACGAGCAAACTCTCCTCGGTTATGGTAATGTTGTTGAACTTTTTTCAATTCTTGTGATGTTGTTGAACTGTTTTCAATTCTTGTGATGTTGTTGAACTGTTTTCAATTGCAGCTCAAGTACCTGTACTTCTTTACTTTGATGGAGAGTGGAAAACTACGGACGATCTTACTCATTTTTCTGCAAAGTCAAACAGCGGTATGATTGTTCCCCAAAATTCTACTTATGCCCAATTAGTTGATCAAATTTATTCTGCTACCGATGTTGACAAATCTAGATATGATTTATTGCTTCAAGCCAAGTATAATGCTCCTGGCATGATTGCCAAATTTTCTTATATAACTGATATAAAAAAAGATGTGGATGTGGAGTTCTTTTTACATGAAGCAGTTTCAGTCCACAACCGCACTCCATTGTGTGTATCCTTAGTAGAGAAGTCACTACCAACTCAAGAAAGTGTAGCTGTTCCAGAAATTGATGACCCCGACGTCTTCCCGATGCAGCGTGAGGTTTTCTTTGAAAATGACATTGAAGATGAACATTTGCGTCTGAATGTGGGGGATGATGCTGATGATGATTGGGTTCCTATTACCCAACCTAGTAGTTCTGATTGGGTTCCTAGTACCAATCCAAATCCAAGCGGTTCTTGTGTTCCTAGTACACAACAAAACAATGTTGTTGTTCGTACTCAACCAAGCTGCAGTGAATGGGTTGCTAGTAACATACCAAGTAGTGAAAATCCTTTACATGAGGCAGTAAGTACCGGAATCGGATTGGAAGTCAGTTCTTTGTTTGAGAATAAAAAAGAACTTCAGCTGAGGTTATATAAATATGCCATGACTAATCATTTTGAATTCAAAGTGTTGAAGTCAAAAAAAGAACTTTGGGTTGTGAAATGTTTGGATAAGAATTGCAAGTGGAGACTGCGTGCTGTCAGAGTAAATTCCTCGGAAATGTTTGAGATTCGTAAATTCGTAAAAGATCATACCTATTCAATTGTGACGAGGCAAGAGAATCAAAGGCCAGCACCAGCATGGGTGTTTGGGGAATGCATGAAGAGCAAGTACATGGACCATCACCATGACCACATGCCCAAGAAAATAATGGAAGACATACAGACTACTTATGGAATAAAGTTGTCTTATAATAAGGCTTGGCGGTCTAGAGAAAAGGCCCTAATGGCGGTGCGAGGAACTGTAGAAGATTCTTACGGTAAATTGCCATCATACCTGTACATGTTGGAGAAGAACAATCCGGGTACCATAACAGACATCCAGACGGATGAGCACGGTCATTTCAGGTATATGTTCATGTCCTTAGGCTGCTCAATTAGGGGTTTCAAAAACTGTTGTCGTCCAGTATTGTGCGTCGATGCCAGTTTTCTTAAGCACAAGGTTGGAGGTCAGCTATTGGTGGCGATAGCATTAGATGCGAATGAACAACTCTATCCTGTTGCATTCGGCGTTGTTGATTCTGAAAATAACAACTCCTGGACTTATTTCATGCAAAAACTTAGAGATGCAATTGGATTGGTTGATGATCTCGTGTTTGTATCTGATAGACACCCAAGCATCGCCAATGCCTTGTGTGCTGTTTTTCCAGAAGCTGACCACGGTGCGTGCACATATCATATCAAGATGAATATTATGGCCAAATTCAAAACCGATCACTGCCACGCCGAGTTTGGTTTGGCTTCTCAAGCATACACAATCTTGAAGTTTAATCAGCATTTTGACAAGATCAATGCTAAGGACCCTCGTATTGCTATGTATTTGGCAGATATTGGGTTTGAGAGATGGAGTCGTGCATTTTTTCCGGGTAAACGATACAATCAAATGACAAGTAATTACGCTGAGAGCTTCAATAGTCAAAGTAGGGAAGCTAGAAAGTATCCCATATCAATCTTAGCTGATTATTTAAGATTCACATTACAAGATTGGTTTAACAGTCGAAGAGAAAAATCTTCCAATCACAATGAACGTTTATCTTTTTATTATGAAAAGTTCTTACGTGATCAAGCTGAGAAGGCCAGATTATATAACGTTCATCCACTTAACCGTTTCGAGTTTTATGTCCATGACGGTGAATCTGATTATAAAGTTGACTTGAGAGGAATGAGTTGTAGTTGTAGGGTATTTGATGTATCTGGTCTTCCTTGCACTCATGCCCTGGCTGCTTCACGTATCCATAGATTGGATGCCTATGAGTTCTGCTCAAGGTTTACTTTAGATTATTTGCTATTGAATTTATCTAACTAACTTTATTTCTCACATGTTCAATTGTTATGTTTCAGGTATTACTCAAGTGAAATGTGGGTCAATGCTTACGCGGAAACAATATATCCAGTTTGTCATGAAGAGTATTGGGATATTCCAGAACATATCAAGCAACGAGTGTGCCTTAAACCACCTGTTAAGGTTAAGAAAGGGCGTCCTCAAACAAAGCGTAGGTCATCCCAAGGTGAAATTCGTAAGGTGCCGAGAAGATGTAGCTCATGTGGTGGTCAGGGTCACAACAGGGCAACATGCAAATCAGTAATGCCTGCACCCTCTACTGCAAGAGCTGCAAGAGCATCATCATCTCAGCCGCCATCATCTCAGCCACAAACATGAATATTGTCTGTGCAATTTTGAATATTGTCTGTGCAATTTTGAATATTGTATACTGATTATTGTTGTTGGTTTTCGAATATTGTATGCTGATTGATTGTTGTTGGTTTTCGAATATTGTATGGTGATTGAAATTTGTATACAGATATTTCCATACAGGTTGGCCATACAGTGAGTGACTCACGCATATATATTGCACAATGCTAATTCACGTGTATTGTAATGTAATTCACGTGTATAATTCACGTGTATTGTAATGTAATTCACGTGTATTGTAATA